>NW_026265230.1:6024-6457 GCF_000817695.3 Arachis duranensis | reverse complement strand
CGAAAACCCTATATTACATGGGTTCTAGTGTAGGATACACCCTCCAATTTAAAGAGCGATGAGTGTGCTCTCCAGTCTTGTAGAATTTTTCTTTCCTTTAAAATGAATTTTGCATGGACTCCGGAGCTAAACACAACTTTAATCGGGGTGAGGAGTACACGATTAAAATATATTTTACTCCCATTAAATTCGAAAACCCTCATTTACATGAGTTCTAGTGTAGGATACACCCTGCAATTTAAAGAGCGATGAGTGTGCTATCCAGACTTATGGTCTTTTTCTTTCCTCGAAAATGAATTTTGCATGGACTCCGGAGCTAAACAAAACTTTAATCGGGGTGAGGAGTACACGATTAAAATATATTTTACTCCCATTAAATTCGAAACCCCTAATTTTCATGAGTTCTAGTGTAGGATACACCCTCCAATTTAAA
>NW_026265230.1:1633-5749 GCF_000817695.3 Arachis duranensis | reverse complement strand
AAAATGAATTTTGCATGGACTCCGGAGCTAAACACAACCTTAATCGGAGAAAGGAGTACACGATTAAAATATATTTTACTCCCATTAAATTCGAAAACTCTAATTTACATGGGTTCTAGTGTAGGATACACACTCCAATTTAAAGAGCGATGAGTGTGCTCTCCAGTCTTGTGGAATTTTTCTTTCCTTTAAAATGAATTTGGCATGGACTCCGGAGCTAAACACAACCTTAATCGGGGTGAGGAGTACACGATTAAAATATATTTTACTCCCATTAAATTCGAAAACCCTAATTTACATGAGTTCTAGTGTAGGATACACCCTCCAATTTAAAGAGCGATGAGTGTGCTCTCCAGATTTGTGGTATTTTTCTTTCCTCGAAAATAAATTTTGCATAGACTCCGGAGCTAAACACAACCTTAATCGGGGTGAGGAGTACACGATTAAAATATATTTTACTCCCATTAAATTCGAAAACCCTCATTTACATGAGTTCTAGTGTAGGATACACCCTCCAATTTAAAGAGCGATGAGTGTGCTATCTAGACTTATGGTCTTTTTCTTTCCTTGAAAATGAATTTTGCATGGACTCCGGAGCTAAACATAACCTTAATCGGCGTGAGGAGTCCACGATTAAAATATATTTTACCCCCCATTAAATTCGAAAACCCTAATTTATCTGAGTTCTAGTGTAGGGTACACCCTCCAATTTAAAGAGCGATAAGTGTGCTTTCCAGACTTGTGGTATTTTTCTTTCCTCAAAAATGAATTTTGCATGGACTCTGGAGCTAAACAAAGCCTTAATCGGGGTGAGGAGTACACGATTAAAATATATTTTACTCCCATTAAATTCGGAAACCCTAATTTACATGAGTTCTAGTGTAGGATACACCCTCCAAATTAAAGAGCGATGAGTTTGCTCTCCAGATTTGTGGTATTTTTCTTTCCTCGAAAATAAATTTTGCATGGACTCCGAAGCTAAACACAACCTTAATCAAAGTGAGCAGTACACGGTTAAAATACATTTTTCTCCCATTAAATTCGAAAACCTTAATTTACGTGAGTTGTAGTGTAAGGTACACCCTCCAACTTAAAGAGCGATGAGTGTGCTACCCAGACTTGTGGTATTTTTCTTTCCTTGAAAATGAATTTTGCATGGACTCCGGAGCTAAACACAACCTTAATCAGAGAAAGGAGTACACGATTAAAATATATTTTACTCCCATTAAATTCGAAAACACTATATTACATGGGTTCTAGTGTAGGATACACCCTCCAATTTAAAGAGCGATGAGTGTGCTCTCTAGTCTTGTGGAATTTTTCTTTCCTTTAAAATGAATTTTGCATGGACTCCGGAGCTAAACACAACTTTAATTGAGGTGAGGAGTACACGATTAAAATATATTTTACTTCCATTAAATTCGAAAACCCTCATTTACATGAGTTCTAGTGTAGGATACACCCTCCAATTTAAAGAGCGATGAGTGTGCTATCCAGATTTATGGTGTTTTTCTTTCCTCGAAAATGAATTTTGCATGGACTCCGGACCTAAACAAAACCTTAATCGGGGTGATGAGTACAAAATGAATTTTGCATGGACTCCGGAGCTAAACACAACCTTAATCGGAGAAAGGAGTACACGATTAAAATATATTTTACTCCTATTAAATTCGAAAACCCTAATTTACATGGGTTCTAGTGTAGGATACACACTCCAATTTAAAGAGCGATGAGTGTGCTCTCCAGTCTTGTGGAATTTTTCTTTCCTTTAAAATGAATTTGGCATGGACTCCGGAGCTAAACACAACCTTAATCGGGGTGAGGAGTACATGATTAAAATATATTTTGCTCCCATTAAATTCGAAAACCCTAATTTACATGAGTTCTAGTGTAGGATACACCCTCCAATTTAAAGAGCGATGAGTGTGCTCTCCAGATTTGTGGTATTTTTCTTTCCTCGAAAATAAATTTTGCATGGACTCTGGAGCTAAACACAACCTTAATCAGGGTGAGGGGTACACGATTAAAATATATTTTACTCCCATTAAATTCGAAAACCCTCATTTACATGAGTTCTAGTGTAGGATACACCCTCCAATTTAAAGAGCGATGAGTGTGCTATCCAGACTTATGGTCTTTTTCTTTCCTCGAAAATGAATTTTGCATGGACTACGGAGCTAAACAAAACTTTAATCGGGGTGAGGAGTACACGATTAAAATATATTTTACTCCCATTAAATTCGAAAACCCTAATTTACATGAGTTCTAGTGTAGGATACACCCTCCAATTTAAATAGCGATGAGTGTGCTCTCCAGACTTGTGGTCTTTTTCTTTCCTCGTAAATGAATTTTGCATGGACTCCGAAGCTAAACATAACCTTAATCAAAGTGAGCAGTACACGGTTAAAATACATTTTACTCCCATTAAATTCGAAAACCCTAATTTACATGAGTTCTAGTGTAGGGTACACCCTCCAACTTAAAGAGCGATGAGTGTGCTGTCCAGACTTGTGGTATTTTTCTTTCCTCGAAAATGAATTTTGCATGGACTCCGGAGTTAAACACAACCTTAATCGGAGAAAGGAGTACACGATTAAAATATATTTTACTCCCATTAAATTCGAAAACCCTAATTTACATGGGTTCTAGTGTAGGATACACCCTCCAATTTAAAGAGCGATGAGTGTGCTCTCCAGAATTGTGGTCTTTTTCTTTCCTTGAAAATGAATTTTGCATGGACTCTGGTATTAAACACAACCTTAATCGGGATGAAGAGTACACGATTAAAATATATTTTACTCCCATTAAATTCGAAAACCCTAATTTACTTGGGTTCTACTGTAGGATACACCCTCCAATTTAAAGAGCGATGAGTGTGCTCTCCAGAATTGAGGTCTTTTTCTTTCCTTGAAAATGAATTTTGCATTGACTCCGGAGCTAAACACAACCTTAATCGGGGTGAGGAGTACACAATTAAAATATATTTTACTCTCATTAAATTCGAAAACCCTAATTTAAACTCCCATTAAATTCGAAAACCCTAATTTACATGGGTTCTAGTGTAGGATACACCCTCCAATTTAAAGAGCGATGAGTGTGCTACCCAGACTTGTGGTATTTTTCTTTCCTTGAAAATGAATTTTGCATGGACTCCGGAGCTAAACACAACCTTAATCAGAGAAAGGAGTACACGATTAAAATATATTTTACTCCCATTAAATTCGAAAACCCTATATTACATGGGTTCTAGTGTAGGATACACCCTCCAATTTAAAGAGCGATGAGTGTGCTCTCCAGTCTTGTGGAATTTTTCTTTCCTTTAAAATGAATTTTGCATGGACTCCGGAGCTAAACACAACTTTAATCGAGGTGAGGAGTACACGATTAAAATATATTTTACTTCCATTAAATTCGAAAACCCTCATTTACATGAGTTCTAGTGTAGGATACACCCTCCAATTTAAAGAGCGATGAGTGTGCTATCCAGACTTATGGTCTTTTTCTTTCCTCGAAAATGAATTTTGCATGGACTCCGGACCTAAACAAAACCTTAATCGGGGTGATGAGTACTCCAGACTTGTGGTATTTTTCTTTCCTCGAAAATGAATTTTGCATCGACTCCGGAGCTAAACACAACCTTAATCGGAGAAAGGAGTACACGATTAAAATATATTTTACTCCCATTAAATTCGAAAACCCTAATTTACATGGGTTCTAGTGTAGGATACACACTCCAATTTAAAAAGCGATGAGTGTGCTCTCCAGTCTTGTGGAATTTTTCTTTCCTTTAAAATGAATTTGGCATGGACTCCGGAGCTAAACACAACCTTTATCGGGGTGAGGAGTACATGATTAAAATATATTTTACTCCCATTAAATTCGAAAACCCTAATTTACATGAGTTCTAGTGTAGGATACACCCTCCAATTTAAAGAGCGATGAGTGTGCTCTCCAGATTTGTGGTATTTTTCTTTCCTCGAAAATAAATTTTGCATGGACTCTCGAGCTAAACACAACCTTAATCAGGGTGAGGGGTACACGATTAAAATATATTTTACTCCCATTAAATTCGAAAACCCTAATTTACATGAGTTCTAGTGTAGGATACACCCTCCA
>NW_026265230.1:0-1628 GCF_000817695.3 Arachis duranensis | reverse complement strand
GAAAATCCTCATTTACATGAGTTCTAGTGTAGGATACACCCTCCAATTTAAAGAGCGATGAGTGTGCTATCCAGACTTATGGTCTTTTTCTTTCCTCGAAAATGAATTTTGCATGGACTACGGAGCTAAACAAAACTTTAATCGGGGTGAGGAGTACACGATTAAAATATATTTTACTCCCATTAAATTCGAAAACTCTAATTTACATGAGTTCTAGTGTAGGATACACCCTCCAATTTAAATAGCGATGAGTGTGCTCTCCAGACTTGTGGTCCTTTTCTTTCCTCGTAAATGAATTTTGCATGGACTCCGAAGCTAAACATAACCTTAATCAAAGTGAGCAGTACACGGTTAAAATACATTTTACTCCCATTAAATTCGAAAACCCAAATTTACATGAGTTCTAGTGTAGGATACACCCTCCAATTTAAAGAGCGATGAGTGTGCTCTCCAGACTTGTGGTATTTTTCTTTCCTTGAAAATGAATTTTGCATGGACTCCGGAGCTAAACACAACTTTAATCGTGGTGAGGAGTACACGATTAAAATATATTTTACTTCCATTAAATTTGAAAACCCTAATTTACATGGGTTCTAGTATAGGATACACCCTCCAATTTAAAGAGCGATGAGTGTGCTCTCCAGATTTGTGGTCTTTTTCTTTCCTTGAAAATGAATTTTGCATGGACTCTGGAGCTAAACACAACCTTAATCGGGGTGAGGAGTACACGATTAAAATATATTTTACTCCCATTAAATTCGAAAACCCTAATTTTCATGGGTTCCAGTGTAGGATACACCCTCCAATTTAAAGGGCGATGACTGTGCTCTCCAGACTTGTGGTATTTTTCTTTCCTTGAAAATGAATTTTGCATGGACTCCAGAGCTAAACACAACCTTAATCGGAGTGAGGAGTACATGATTAAAATATATTTTACTCCCATTAAATTTGAAAACCCTAATTTGCATGAGTTCTAGTGTAGGATACACCCTCCAACTCAAAGAGCGATGAGTGTGCTCTCTAGACTTGTGATATTTTTCTTTGCTCGAAAATCAATTTTGCATGGACTCTGGTATTAAACACAACCTTAATCGGGATGAGGAGTACACGATTAAAATATATTTTACTCCCATTAAATTATAAAACCCTAATTTACATGGGTTCTACTGTAGGATACACCCTCCAATTTAAAGAGCGATGAGTGTGCTCTCCAGACTTGTGGTATTTTTGTTTCCTTGAAAATGAATTTTGCATGGACTCCGGAGCTAAACATAACCTTTATCGGGATGAGGAGTACACGGTTAAAATATATTTTACTCCCATTAAATTTGAAAACCCTAATTTACATGAGTTCTAGTGTAGGATACACCCTCCAACTCAAAGAGCGATGAGTGTGCTCTCTAGACTTGTGGTATTTTTCTTTGCTCGAAAATGAATTTTGCAGGGACTCTGGTATTAAACACAACCTTAATTGGGATGAGGAGTACACGATTAAAATATATTTTACTCCCATTAAATTCGAAAACCCTAATTTATATGGGTTCTACTGTAGGATACACCCTCCAATTTAAAGAGCGATGAGTGTGCTCTCTAGACTTGTGGTCTTTTTCTTTCCTCGAAAATGAATT
>NW_026265229.1:24737-25506 GCF_000817695.3 Arachis duranensis | reverse complement strand
AATGGGTGAAGAAGAGAGAGAGTGGTGGGGTAGGTGGGGATCCTGTGGGGTCCACAAATCCTGAGGTGTCAAGGAAAAGTCTTCCCTGCACCAAGTGGCAAGCAAAAATGCGTTTTGAGCCAATTCTGGCGTTAAACGCCAGGCTGGTGCCCATTTCTGGCGTTTAACGCCGAATGCTTGCCCTTTTCTAGCGTTTAACGCCAGTCTGGTGCCCCTTTCTGGCGTTAAATGCCCAGAATGGTGCCAGACTGGGCGTTAAACGCCCAACAGCTAGCCTCACTGGCGTTTAAACGCCAGCACGCTCTCCTCCAGGGTGTGCTGTTTTTCTTTCTGTTTTTTATTCTGTTTTTGCTTTTTCAATTGATTTTGTGACTTCTCATGATCATCAACCTACAAAGAACATAAAATAACAAAGGAAAATAGATAAAATATAACATTGGGTTGCCTCCCAACAAGCGCTTCTTTAATGTCAGTAGCTTGACAGAGGGCTCTCATGGAGCCTCAGAAATACTCAGAGCAATGTTGGAACTTCCCAACACCAAACTTAGAGTTTGAATGTGGGGGTTCAATACCAAACTTAGAAGTTGGTTGTGGCCTCCCAACACCAAACTTTGAGTTTGACTGTGGGGGCTCTGTGTGGCTCTATTTTGAGAGAAGCTCTTCATGCTTCCTCTCCATGATGACAGAGGGATATCCTTGAGCCTTAAACACCAAGGATTCTTCATTCACTTGAATGATCAATTCTCCTCTATCAACATCAATCACAGCC
>NW_026265229.1:21394-21704 GCF_000817695.3 Arachis duranensis | reverse complement strand
TCTAACCTTGTCTGTGGTATTCTGAGTAGGATTCAATGATTGAATGACTGTGACGTGCTTCAAACTCCTGAGGGCGGGGCGTTAGTGACAGACGCAAAAGAATCACTGGATTCTATTCCGGCCTGATTGAGAACCGACAGATGCATAGTCGTGCCGTGACAGGGTGCGTTGAACATTTCCACTGAGAGGATGGGAGGTAGCCACTGACAACGGTGAAACCCTTGCATACAGCTTGCCATGGAAAGGAGTAAGAAGGATTAGATGAAGACAGTAGGAAAGCAGAGAGACGGAAGGGACAAGCATCTTCATA
>NW_026265229.1:3990-18801 GCF_000817695.3 Arachis duranensis | reverse complement strand
AGAAAATACCTGAAATCACAGAAAAACACACAAACTCATAGTAAAGTCCAGAAAAGTGAATTTTAACTAAAAACTAATAAAAATATACTAAAAACTAACTATATCCTACTAAAAACATACTAAAAACAATGCCAAAAAGCGTACAAATTATCCGCTCATCACCTCCCCAAATAGCATGTGAATACGAAAAATAGGGAACAAGACCCCAAGTACAATAGTAAAAAGTTCTATTTATACTAAACTAGTTACTAGGGTTTACAGAAATAAGTCTAAGTACAGAAATCCACTTCCGGGGCCCACTTTGGTGTGTGCTTGGGCTGAGCTTGAGCTTTACAAGTGCAAAGGCTTCTCTTGGGGTTAAACACCAAGTTGTAACGTGTTTTTGGTGTTTAACTCTGGTTTGTGACGTATTTCTGGCGTTTTACTCCAGAATGCAGCATGGACCTGGCGTTGAACTCCAGTTTACGTCATCTAAGCTTGAGTAAAGTATGGACCATTATATATTGCTAGAAAGCCCTGGATGTCTAATTTCCAACGCAGTTGAGAGCGCACCATTTGAAGTTTAGTAGCTTCAGAAAATCTATTTCGAGTGCAGGGAGGTCATAATCTAATAGCATCAGTAGTCCTTTTTCAGCCTGGATCAGATTTTTGCTCAGGTCCCTCAATTTCAGCCAGAAAATATCTGAAATCACAGAAAAACATACAAACTCGTAGTAAAGTCCAAAAATGTGAATTTTGTATAAAAACTAATAAAAACATCCCTAAAAGTAGCTAGATCCTACTAAAAACTACCTAAAAACAATGCCAAAAAGCGTATAAATTATCCGCTCATCAAAAGCGTCATAACCAGCACCGATTCACTTATCTCAAGGAGCTACTCATAGGAAACCACAAACCTGACAAAGACTCCGACACTCCGGACTCCACTTCATTTTCCAGCACAGAGAGCCATGACGGTCCCGACTGTGGAGATACTACTACCAGCCTCCCTTTGTTCCTGACATATGGCACCGAGGATGGTGCAAAGCCTTAAGTGTGGGGAGGTCGGTCAGTACCCAACTTCTGGAGGTAAGTTCTCTTCCCAAACATCAATAAAGTAGGATATTTAGTTATTTTCCTTTGATTAGGATAGGATAGATTGTTTAATAATATGTTATTTGCATGCATGTTCTATTTGGTTGAAAGATAATGAGTTTCTTTTCAAGACCCTATTCTTGAAAATTTTCACTAATTTAAATCAAAACTTTTTGTGTTAAATTTGTTTGATTTACTTCTCTATGATTGTAATTTATATTTTGTTTCATCCTATATGTCCAATGTTTAATGTGTTATATGCATGCATATGATTAAGGCTATTATTTGTTTAGCTCACTTATCCCAAATAAGCCTAATCTTTAAATTACCTTTGTTAGCCACTTTGAGCCTTTTAATCCCATTTGTTCTATATTTTACCACATCACTAGCCTTAAGCAGAAAAACAATTAAATATCACAATTGAATCTTTGGTTAGCTTAAGATAGAAATTGTGTGTTAATTGAGTATGGGAAGATTGTGGGAACAAGGGTTAATAAGGGAATGTGTCATGATAAAATAATGGGAATTTGGGTACCTACTCATGTGAAACTAGAAAAAAATTAAAAAAATTCATGTGCATTGATAAGCTATGTTTATTTTTCTTTAAAAAAATCCACAAATATTCAATAAATATATAAATAAAGAAGGGGACAAAATTACCCTAATGCTAAGTTTAATTAAAGATCAATGCATGTGTGATAAAAATTAAAAGAAAATTTCATACATGAGTATGTAATGCAAAGTGAGAAATTATGGATAGCTAGGCATGATTCTAGAGTTATATAGAGTATATGTATGTTAGGTGAAAGCTTATGTTAATTAAAGATTCATATTTTAGCTCACTTAGCCTTATATATATATATCCTTACCGTTACCTTAGCCCCATTACAACCTTGAAAAGAACTCATGATGTTTGCATTAGTACATTAAATATTGTTGATTGGTTAGGAAAAGAACAAAGTTTAGAAAGCATGATTAGAGAAGGATAGAGTGATTACCCTATACACTAGAGAGATTAGAATGCACATACACCATCAGTGAGGGTTCAATGCTTGATCCTATGTTCCCTGCTTTTATGAGCTGTCTTCTTACAAATTTACCTATTCTTAATGTATGACTTGAATTAGTGGAATTTGATTTATGTGTGTCTTAAAGAACTTATTTGCTTTTAACCAAGTAGACAAACTCGTATAGTTGCATTCATATATATAGGTTGCATTGCGTTGCATGAGTCTTACATTTCCCCTACTCATTTATTTTATCTCCTTAAACTAAGCATGAGGACATGCTAATATTTAAGTGTGGGGAGGTTGATAAACCATTATTTTATGATTTATATTGTGTTTAATTGAGTGGTTTTATCAAGTCTTTACCCACTAATTCATATGATTAGCATGATATTACAATTCCTTCCCAAAGTTTTTCTCTGGTTGAAAACTTGCTTCCTAGAGATATTTTTTATTGTGTATTTTAATTCTCTTTTATACCATTCGATGCCGTGATCCGTGTGTTAAGTGTTTCAGGTTTCATAGGGCAGGAATGGCTTAGAGAATGGAGAGGAAGCTTGCAAAAATGGAAGGAACACAAGAAATCAAGGAGATGACCAGCGAACACTGACGCGGACGCATGGCTCACGCGACCGTGCGAAATGAGAAAATTGCAGTGATGCGTTCGCATGCCTGCGCGAACGCGTGGATTGAAATCTGCACGGATGATGCGAACGCGTAGACGACGCGTACGCATGGCGAGGAAAAATGCTGAATGACGCGCACGCATGGACGACGCGTACGCGTGACATGCGCGATCTGCAAAATTAACAGAACACACTGGGAGCGATTTTGGGCCGCGTTTTAACCCAATTTTTGGCCCAAAAACACAGACTAAAGCCAGGGAACATGCAAAGACTCAGGGAGATTCTCATGAGGATAGATTTTAGTTTTTAGATATAATTTTACTCATCCTCTAGGTTTTCACACTACACATTCATAATTCTTAGAATTTTCAATCTCTTTTGGATTTGGATATTGAGAAGAGTTGTTACCTCCGCCAATACTTCGTCATTCTAGTTTGTTTTCTTACTTTTCATTTACTCTTTGATATCCTTAATTTGTCCAGAGATACAATTGGATTCTTTTTAGACTTTATTAATACAAGAACTATTTTTATTTTTAATCGATCTTTTTTATTATTGTTTATCATGTCTTTATTTATTTTCCCTTTTAAATTTATGAAGTCTACATTTATGATAATGGAGTAGTTTCCCAACTTGATTTGGAGTTGATTAAAAGGAGAACCTTGAGTTGAAATACTCAAGAGTCAAATTGTAATTGGGTTTATTGTTGGTTGAATCTCTAGTCACTAACGCTAATCCTTCCCAAGGGAGAGGATTAGAACTTGTGAATAGAAGTTGACTTCCAACTTACTTGACCATCCTTTATTCAGTAAAGGATAACTAAGTGGAAACAACTACCAATTATCAATTGATCTTGAGAAAAATCCAACAAGGATAGAACTTCCAATTAATCTTCTCCCGGTCAAGATCTTTATTTAAATTATATAAATTCTCTTATTTATTTTTCTGTTTCTCAAACTCAAAATTTCTTGAAAAACCTCTGACCAATAAGCTGTACTCTTTTGTCAACTCATTGGGAGACGACCTGGTATTCATACTCCCAGTATTTTTATTCTAATTTTGTGACAACCCTTTTAAATTGATAAGCGGATTTTCACTATTTAAGAACTGTACTTGCAACGTATTTATTCCATTAAATTCTTAATCGGTCAATTTCCGCCTCCGTCATGACTCCAACCATTGAGTAGCTTTGTCTCTGAGGGAAAATGGAAATAACAGCAGTTTGTAAATGTCAGGATGCACTCCATTGGTTTTGACAATGTCACAGATCCTCAGAAAAGTGGATAAGTGTTGGTTTGGATCTTCAAGTGGGCCACCTCCATAGGAGCAATTGTTTTGTACCAAGGTGATGAGTTGTGGCTTCAATTCAAAGTTATTTGCATTGACATTTGGGGTAAGGATGCTACTCCCACAATGTGTTGGATTAGCAAAGGTGTAGGAAGCCAAAACTCTTCTCTGTGGTTGACCATTGTTGTTGGCCACTCCTACTGGTAGATTTGTTGGATTCTCTTCTATTTATTGATATTCTTCTTCAGAAGTTTCTCCTACAATGACTCCCTTTCCTCTGGCTTCCCTTCTCAGTCTTTTAAGGGTTCTTTCGTCATGATCACCAGAGATGGAGACCTCTCTCTTGCTTCTGTCATAAAACCATAGCAACAAGAAACACAAGAGCACTCTATTGCTTGAGTGCATTTAGAGTTAGTAGAGATAAAGTCTCAAATAGTTAGTATGCTGGTTAAAAATAAAGGAAATGAACAAAAATAAAGAAAAAGTGCTTAATCTAGACCCCACCTTACTTAATCATTGTCAATATGATCAATCCACGACAACGGCGCCAAAAACTTGATGCGTGAAAAATGATCCAACACAAAACTCACCGACAAGTGTACTGGGTCGCATCAAGTAGTAATTACTCACATGAATGAGGTCGATCCCACAGGGATTGAAGGATGGAGCAATTTTAGTTAGGTGGTTAGTTTAGTCAAGCAAATAGTTGTTGATTTAAGTGAATTGTGACTAACAGAAACTAAATTGCATGAAACTAAAAGGGAGAGGGAGAATTGACAATAAACTAAAGAGCAGAAGAAGTAAAATAACTGAATCTTAAATTACAAGTAATGTAAATGGCTGAAGCTTAGAGTGTAAGAAATGTAAATTTCTTGAATAATAAAGGGGTGTGGGGTGCTAGGATTTAGAATTTAACAACAGAAAGTAAAGAAGATGAATTAATTGTAGTAGATCTAAACAGAATTGGAAAATTGCAGTGAAGAACAAAACAGAAAGTAAATTCAACTCAATTGCAAGAGCTAGGAAAGAAATTCAAGAGCTCAGAGGCTCAATGAGACTAGAAAACAAGTCTAGATCTCAATTCCTTCCTTGATCCAATAGAAAACAATTTGTAGAAGAAAAGAAAATGAAAGCAGTAAAGGAAACTCAGATTCAATTCATGGAATAATTGAGAAGAGAGGTAAAGATGATTCTCAAACTTTGAATCAATAAAGCTCTTGAATCTCAATTCAAATTCCAAAACAGAAAGCAAAAGTAGTAGAAGAAATAAAAATGAAAATAGAAAGCTAAATCCAATTCTCAAATCTTAGAATTATGCAGAAGAAAACAAAGATGAATTGTATATCAATGATTGAAATATAATTCCTTCAATCTCAATCCAAAGTTCATCAACAGAAAGTAAGAAATGCAGAAGTAAGAATAAGGAGGAGAGAACTCAGCTCTCAATCCCAATTCAAAGCTAAAATGTAAAAGTGAGCTAAAACTAAAATTAAAAGAAGGTTCAAAAGTGAAGTTAAAAGTTCTCTTTAAATCAAGCTAAGTCCTATTTATACACTTTCTATTTTTGATCTTCAGAATTTGGAGTGGACTTCTCAATTTGGTGAAGAATTGGATCCAAAGTGGCAGTTGAATTAAAATTGAATCCATGGTGCACCTCCAGGGAACCTCTCGGTTAATTGAACCAACTGAGCGCTCAATTTCTTCTTGTTTTGGGCTCATGTCAAGCTCCAGGGAAGCGTTCAGTTAATTAATCTAACTGAGTGCCCCCTTTGCTTTTGTCCTTCAATTTTGTTGCGTGCCAAAGCCCTCCTTGTGCCAAGCATCAGTGTAGCGCTCAGTGAATGCACTTAACTAAGCGCTCCTTTGCTTGCAAATGAGGTTCCTAGCTTTGAGCTTTGGCCTTCCCATTTCATGCCCATTCTTTGAAGAGTGTAGCGTTCAGTTAACAAAGAAAACTGAGCGCCCTTTGTGCCTTGAGAGGGACTCCACCTTTGAGCCTTGAGGGAAGCAATTCAGCACCCAATTTGTTGTACAAGGTGGTAGTCTATAGCGCTCAGTGAATGGAGTGAACTGAGCGCTCCTTTGTTGTGGAATGAGGCTCACCTTCGAGCCTTGGTGGAAGCATTTGGGTGCCCATTTTCCTTTGAAGAGTGGCGCTCAATGAAGTAAGTTAACTTAGCGCTCACCTTGTTTCCTCAAGTTCTTGGTTCGAAACTTGGTTGCTTCACTCCTTGGTATTGCGCCTTGATTTTATTTTGGTTGAGGCACAATAAAGGTAACAAAGTTAACTGAGCGCTACATGTTTTCTTGGCTTCCTTGGGTGCTCAGTTAAGTGAGTTCACTTAACGCTATGCCCCTTGCTTCCTTGGTCATGCTGCGTCATGGCCTTGCCTTCGTGCTTCCACTAGCGCTCAGTTAAGTAATTGAACTGAGCGCCCCTGCCTTCTTTGTGCGTGACACTTTTGTGCCTTGGGTCACACTTTCCAAAGCGTGGCCTAAGGTCCAAAGTGTGCTTTAACTTCAAAAGCATGCCAAAAATCCTTTTTTGCACCATTTCTTCTCCTACAAGTAATCAAATCAACCAATCAAAGCACCACAAAATTCACAAGGTTTATAAATTATTCAAAAACCAACTAATTCTAGCTTAAACCTCATGATTTTGTGTCAAATAAAGGATGGTTGATTGATTCAACATAACCATGCAAATCCACTCCAAATCACTTACTTACAATGCTAGAAAGTGCATAAAACCTAATAAGACAAGTGAAAATTGCTTGAAAAGCTAGCATAAGATGACTTCTCATCACTCACCAAGAAAGTTTTGCAAGGGACGCATATGCGTGGGTGACGCGTACGCGTCGAAATAGAGATTTGTGGTAGACCACGCGTACGCGTACATGACGCATACGCGTAGGTGTGAATAGCACTCGCAAGCCAAGAATGCTATGCTCTCTATCAATAAGCACCTTCAACAATTTTTAAATTTGGGATTCAAAGTTTGAAATCAACGCGTACGCGTGAGTGACGCATACGCGTCGGTGTAAATTTTTGTGAAGAAGTATGCAAACACATGGAAGAAGCATCAGCGCAGAAGAAGTATTTTGCAATCCACGCGTACGCATGGGTCACGCATACGCCTGGGTCACGCGTATGCTTGGGTAGCGTTCTTTGCGCCAACACTATGCTCGTTTGGAGAGCACTGCAAGGGACGCATACGCGTAGGTGATACGTACGCATTGATGTGCCAAAAATGCTAAGGACCCGCACGCATAGAGGACGCGTACGCGTGGGTGCCTGAGCGCTCTGTTTTCCCAAAGAGCACTACGTTCTCCTGGAGCAGAACTGAAGTACAAATTAAAAGACCCACTCTTGTTTGCTTCAACGTAGGCGAAGGGCCCATTTCCAAGTATACTAAAAATCCGTTTTCGGGATGACAAGAAGAGTATAAATAGAAGAAGGGTTAAAGAAAAGAGAGGGCTAAGTAGTAGTAGTGGAATGCTGCAATAGGAGTAGGAGTAGGGTTGAAGGCTCTCGTAGAGAGCTCTCTTGAAGGATTAGAGACTCCAGAGAGCTTAGCATAGTTCACATACATTTTTATTTTCTGCAAATTTTACATTTCAACTTGTATTGAATTTAATTTCCTATATGCAATTTTAATTTCCTTGCACTTCTAACTTTCCGCCAATTTACTTTCTGCGATTCTACATTTCTGTTTCCTATGAGCTAAATTTTACTTTCACGCAATTTACATTTCCTGCAAATATTCTTAGATCAATGATCCATTAACCGCACTTTATTAGGGGAGGAGCTCTATTATAATTCACATGATTGAGTGAACTTCTTCTTCTCCTCAATTCATATGTGTAGCTATTGGATATCCTATGTTTTGATTGAGATTCATTCACTCCGAAAGGGGGTTTGGATCTATGAATGCTTGTGTGAGCCTCAGAAGGGGAATCATGGGCATTAGCATTGGTGCTCTATCCTTCACAATTCTCTTGACCAACACTATTTAGGAGGAATTGAGGTCTTGAGAATTTGTGTGGCTTATAGATGAGAGATGATGAGCGAATAATTTATACGCTTTTTGGCATTGTTTTTAGGTAGTTTTTAGTAAGTTCTAGCTACTTTTTAGTATATTTTTATTAGTTTTTAGGAAAAATTCATATTTCTGGACTTTACTATGAGTTTGTGTGTTTTTCTATGATTTCAGGTATTTTCTGGCTGAAATTGAGGGAGCTGAGAGAAAATATGATTCAGGCTGAAAAAGGACTACTCATGCTGTTGGATTCTGACCTCCTTGCACTCGGAATGGATTTTTTGGAGCTACAAGAGTCCAATTGGCGCGCTCTCCATTGGGTTGGAAAGTAGACATCCAGGACTTTCCAGAAATATATAATAGTCTATACTTTGCTCGAAGATAAATGACGTAAATTGGTGTTTAACGCCAGTTCCATGTTGCATTCTGGCGTTGAACGCCAGAAACAGGTTGCAAGTTGGAGTTAAACGCCAAAAACAGGTTATAACCTGATGTTTAACTCTAGAAACAGCCCAGGCACATGAGAAGCTCAAGTCTCAGCCCCAGCACACACCAAGTGGGCCCCAGAAGTGGATTTCTGCACTATCTATCTTAGTTTACTCATTTTCTATAAACCTAGGTTACTAGTTTAGTATTTAAACAACTTTTAGAGACTTATTTTGTATCTCATGACGTTTTAGATATGAACTTTGTACTCTTTGACGGCATGAGTCTCTAAACTCCATTGTTGGGGGTGAGGAGCTCTGCAGCGTCTCGATGAATTAATGCAATTATTTATGTTTTCTATTCAAACACGCTTGTTTCTATCTAAGATGTTCATTCACACTTCAATATGAAGAAGGTGATGATCCGTGACACTCATCACCATTCTCAACCTATGAACACGTGCCTGACAACCACCTCCGTTCTATATTAGATTGAATGAGTATCTCTTAGATTTCTTAATCAGAGTCTTCGTGGTATAAGCTAGAATCCATTGGCAGCATTCTTGAGAGTCCAGAAAGTCTAAAACTTGTCTGTGGTATTCCGAGTAGGATTCAGGGATTGAATGACTGTGACGAGCTTCAAACTCACGAGTGTGAGGTGTATTGACAGACGCAAAAGGATCAATGGATGCTATTCCGACATGATCGAGAATCGACAGATGATTAGCTGTGCGGTGACAGCACATTTGGACCATTTTCATTGAGAGGGCGGATGGTAGCCATTGACAACGGTGATCCACCAACACACAGCTTGCCATAGAGGGAACCTTGCGTGCGTGAAGAAGATGACAGTAGGAAAGCAGAGATTCAGAAGACAAAGCATCTCCAAAACTCAACACATTCCCCATTACTGCGTAACAATTACTCATTTCATGCTCTTTCACTTTTTACAATTGAAACTAAAGAACCCAATTGGTATCCTGACTAAGAATAATAAGATAACCCTAGCTTGCTTCAAGCCAACAATCTCCGTGGGATCGACCCTTACTCACGTAAGGTATTACTTGGACTACCCAGTGCACTTGCAGATTAGTTGTGCGGAATTACATAGTGAGAGTGTAATTTTCGTGCACCAAGTCTTTGGCACCGTCGACGGGGATTGTTTGAGTTTGAACAACTGACGGTTAATCTTGTTGCCTAGATTAGGAAAAATTTGTCTTTTTGGTTTAGAGTCACTAGAATTGCATCTTTTATTATTCCTTTTAAAAATTTTTCTTCAAAAATATTATTTTTCTTTATTAATTGTTAGTTTTTCATTGAGTCTAGTTGCATGTTTTAAGTTTGGTGTCCTTTGTAGTTTTGTCATCAAAAAAATAGTTTTTATCTGTTCAATCCTTGCATTTGTTAAATGTGTCTATTTTCTTGGGAATAGTTGCCCCTTTGAGTTTTTCTTTTTAAAATTTTTTTAAAAAATAATTTTTCTTTGATTAAATCTTGTGCCAAACTTTAAGTTTGGTGTTCTCTTGTTAATTTTTCTTTAATTTTTGAAAATTTTATTATGGTTTTCTAAAAATTTTAAGTTTGGTGTTCTATCTTTTGTTCTTGTTGTTCTTGTGAGTCTTCAAGGTGTTCTTGAGTCTTCTTTGTGCTTTGATATTAAAATTTTTAAGTTTGGTGTGTCTTGGTGTTTTCCCTCCAAAATTTTCGAAAACAAGGAGCATTGGATTTAAAAATTTTAAATCTTGTGTCTTTTGTGTGTTTTTCTCTTTCATCATAAAATTCAAAAATAAAAAAGATATCTTTTCTAACTATTTCTAAGCAAATTTTTCGAAATTTGTTATAAAAATTCAAATTTCAATCTCAAAATTTTATCTTATCATATCTTAGTTGTCAAGTTTTTAAAAATCATATCTTTTTCAAAACTTCCTAACCACTTTTTCTCTCTTCATTTTTCGAAAATCCTTATAAAATATTTTCAAATCTCTTTTTTATTTTTATTGTAGTTTTTATTTTATTTTATTTTATTATTTCAAAAAAAAAAGTTTTTTTATAATAAAATAAATCCACATCATCTCTCTTACTCCATCATGGACCTAAGTGGAAATGAACAGTCCAGAAGGACTCTGGGGTCATATGCTAACCCCAGTACTGCTTCATCTGGGAGTAGTATCTGTATACCCTCCATCGGAGTCAGTAGTTTTGAGTTGAATCCTCAGCTCATTAACATGGTGCAGCAAAGTTGCCAGTATTTTGGTCTTCCACAGGAAGAACCTACAGAGTTTCTGGCACATTTTTTACAAATTGCTGACACAGTACATGATAAGGAAGTAAATCAGGATGTCTACAAATTATTACTGTTTCCATTTGCTGTAAAAGACCAAGCTAAGAGGTGGTTAAATAACCAACCTAAGGCTAGCATAAGGACATGGAAATAGCTGTCAGAAAAATTCCTGAATCACTATTTCCCTCCAAAATGGATGACATAACTAAGGCTGAGCATCCAAGGCTTTAAACAAGGAGATAATGAATCTCTTTATGATGCTTGGGAGAGATACAGAGAGATGATAAGAAAATACCCCTCTGAAATGTTTTTAGAATGGGTGTAGTTAGACATCTTCTATTATGGGCTTACAGAGAAAGCTCAGATTTCTCTAGACCACTCAGCTGGTGGATCTATACACATGAGAAAGACAATTGAAGAGGCTCAAGAGCTCATTGATATAGTTGCCAGAAATCAGCATCTATGCTTAAGTAGTGAGTCTTCCATGAAAGAATAAGCTAAAACAGTAACTACTAAACTCAGTCCTGCAGAACAAGTTACTGAACTCAATCAGCAATTAGAATTTCTAACAAACCAGCTGGCCAAATTCAAGGAAATGCTACAAGACACGAGAATTGCTAATATGAATATTGAAGTACAATTGAAGCAAACAAAACAGCAGTTATCAAAAGAGATAATAGAAGAGTGCAAAGCAATTCAATTAAGAAGTGGAAAAACATTAAATACCTCACTTCAAAGTAGTAGGAAGTCAAGAAATGAACAAAATGCAACCTAAAATCCCTTTGAGGACAGTAAGAGCCCAGAGAGGAATAATTTTGGTGCTCAAACGCCAGAAAATGGTGGAGATCTGGCGTTCAAACGCCACAAACAGGCAAGGAGTTGGCGTTAAATGCCCAATGGAAGCTTAGTTCTGGCGTTCAGACTCCAGAAACAGGAAAAGAGTTGGCATCCAATGCCAATCCAGCTTCCAACCATGGCATTCAAACGCCAGTGAGGGATCAGACACTTGCAAGTGCTGATAGCAACCCCTCTAAGAAGGCTTTCCCAACCACCTCTGTAGGAAATAAACCTGCAGCAACTAAGGTTGAGGAATACAAAGCCAAGATTCCTTATCCTCAGAAACTCCGCCAAGCGGAATAGGATAAGCAATTTTCCCGCTTTACAGACTATCTCAGGACTTTTGAAATAAAGATTCCGTTTGTAGAGGCACTTGAGCAAATACCCTCGTATGCTAAGTTCATGATAGAGATCTTATGTCATAAGAATGATTGGAGAGAAACTGAAAAAGTTTTCCTCACTAAAGAATGCAGTGCAGTCATTCTTAAAAGCTTACCAGAGAAGCTTAAAGATCCCGGAAGCTTCATGATACCATGCACATTAGAGGGTACTTGTACCAAGAAAGCTTTATGTGATCTTGGAGCAAGTATCAACCTAATACCTGCATCTACTATCAGAAAGCTTGGTTTGACTGAAGAAGTCAAACCAACCCAGATATGTCTCCAACTTGCTGATGGGTCCATTAAATACCCATCAGGCGTGATTAAAGACATGGTTGTCAAGGTTGGGCCATTTGCCTTTCCCACTGACTTTGTGGTGCTGGAAATGGAGGAGCACAAGAGTGCAACTCTTATTCTAGGAAGACCTTTCCTAGCAACTAGACAAACCCTCATTGACATCCAAAAAGGGGAATTAACCTTGAGAGTCAATGAGGATGAGTTTAAGTTGAATGTTGTCAAAGCTATGTAGCATCCAGACACCCCAAACGACTGCATGAGCATTAATATTATTGACTCTTTGTTGGAAGAGGTCAATATGACTGAGAGTCTCGAATCAGAGCTAGAGGATATCTTTAAAGATGTTCAGCCTGATCTGGAGGAACCAGAGAGAATAATAGAATCTCTGAGAATCCCTTAGGAAGAGAAGAAACCTCCTAAACCCGAGCTCAAACCATTACCACCATCCCTGAAATATGCATTTCTGGGAGAATGTGACACTTTTCCTATAATCATAAGCTCTACCTTAGAGCCACAGGAAGAGGAAGCACTAATTCAAGTGCTGAGGACACACAAGACAGCTCTTGGGTGGTCCATAAGTGATCTTAAGGGCAATAGCCCAGCCAGATGCATGCACAGGATCCTATTGGAAGATAATGCTAAGCCAGTGGTTCAACCACAAAGGCGGCTAAATCCAGCCATAAAGGAAGTGGTGCAGAAGGAGGTCACTAAATTACTAGAGGCTGGGATCATTTATCCTATTTCCGATAGCCCCTGGGTGAGCCTTGTCCAAGTTGTCCCTAAGAAGGGTGGCATGATAGTGGTTCATAATGAAAAAAATGAACAGGTTCTTACAAGAACAGTTACAGGGTGGCGTATGTGTATTGATTACAGAAGGCTCAATACAGCTACCAGAAAGGATCATTTTCCTTTACCATTCATAGACCAGATGCTAGAAAGACTAGCAGGTCATGATTACTACCGCTTTCTGGATGGATATTCAGGTTATAATCAAATTGCAGTTGATCCCCAAGATAAAGAAAAAATAGCATTCACATGTCCATCTGTAGTATTTACATACAGAAGGATGCCATTTGCTCTGTGCAATACACCTGCAACCTTTCAAAGGTGCATGCTATCTATTTTCTCTGATATGGTGGAAAAATTTCTTGAAGTCTTCATGGATGACTTTTCAGTATTTGAAGACTCATTCAGCTCCTGTCTTGACCATATAGCACTTGTTCTAAAGAGGTGCCAAGAGACTAACCTGGTTTTAAACTGGGAGAAATGTCACTTTATGGTGACTGAAGGAATTGTCCTTGGGCACAAAATTTCGAACAAGGGAATAGAGGTGGATCAAGCTAAGGTAGAGGTAATTGAAAATTTACCACCACCTACTAATGTTAAGGCAATCAGAAGCTTTTTGGGGCATGCAGCAATCTATAGGAGATTTATAAAAGATTTTTCAAAAATTGCAAAACCTCTGAGTAATCTGCTAGCTGCTGACATGCCATTTATCTTTGATAAGGAGTGTCTGCAAGCGTTTGAGACTCTGAAAGCTAAGCTGGTCACAGCACCAGTCATCTCTGCACCAGACTGGACATTACCATTTGAATTAATGTGTGATGCCAGTGATCATGCCATTGGTGCAGTGTTGGGACAGAGGCATGACAAGCTTCTGCATGTCATTTATTATGCCAGCCGTGTTCTAAATGATGCGCAGAAGAACTACATAACCACAGAAAAGGAATTGCTTGCAATGGTTTATACCATTGACAAGTTCAGATCCTATTTAGTAGGATCAAAAGTGATTGTGTACACTGACTATGCTGCTCTTAAATATCTATTCACAAAGTAGGATTCAAAACCCAGGCTCATAAGAGGTGTGTTGCTTCTGCAAGAGTTTGATATAGAAATAAGAGACAGAAAAGGGATAGAGAACCAAGTAGCAGATCATCTATCTCGAATAGAACCAGTAGAAGGGACATCCCTCCCTCTTACTGAGATCTTTGAAACCTTTCCGGATGAGCAACTTTTTGCCATTCCGGAAGCACCATGGTTTGCAGAGCTTCATGATAGTGACTCTTACAAAAAGTTCATTGTTAATGGGCAAAGAGTCAAGCATTATCTTGAAGGCAATGTTGAGCAAGAAAGCTCAAGACTGAGACTGGATTAAAGCTCAGTAATAGTCCAGCTAAAGACATTAAAGAAGCGCTTATTGGGAGGCAACCCAATCTTTATTTATCTATATTTCTATTGTTCTCTCATATTTTTATTAGGTTTATGATCATGTGGAGTCACAAAAATATTGCAAAAATTAAAAACAGAATAAAAACAGCAGAAGAAAAAGCACACCCTGGAGGAAGAGCTGTCTGGCATTTAAACACCAGAAACGTGCATTTGTCTGGCGTTTAATGCCAGAAACAAGCACCAAGCTGGCGTTTAACGCCAGCAACAAGCATCAGGCTGGCTGATGGTGTTTTTGTGGAAAAATGAATTTCCAACACACAAATCCAACCGGCAAGTATACCGGGTCGCATCAAGTAATAATAACTCACAAGAGTGAGGTCGATCCCACA
>NW_026265229.1:0-803 GCF_000817695.3 Arachis duranensis | reverse complement strand
ATCTTCAAGTTGTTCTTGATGATTTCATTGCTTTGATCTTTGAATTCTCTTGACTTGAGTGTTTATGTGTCTCATATGCATTCTCATTAGTGTCAGTAGTATACAAACTGCTAAGTTTGGTGTCTTGCATGCATTGCTATTTGATTTTAGTTGTATTTTGATTATTCCTTATTATTAAAAATCCAAAAATATTTTTAATTTGTGTCTTTTCAAGTCAATAATACAGAGAATTGAAGATTCGAAACATACTGCAGAGGAATTGCACAGAAAAAGCTGGGCGTTCAAAACGCCCAGTGAAGAAGGACAGACTGGCGTTTAAACGCCAGCCAGGGTACCTGGTTGGGCGTTTAACGCCCAAAAAGGTAGTGTTTTGGGCGTTAAACGCTAGAATGTGCACCATTCTGGGCGTTTAACGCCAGGATGGCACAAGAGGGAAGATTCTGTTTTCAATGCAATTTTTTTCAGGTTTTCAAAGTTTTTCAAAATCAAATCTTTTTCAAATCATATCTTTTCAATCAAATCTTTTTCAAAATCAATTTCTTTCCTTTTTCAAAGATACTTGCTATCAATTAATGATTTGATTCTACATTTCAAGTATGTTGCCTTTTCTGTTGAGAAAGGTTTAATGTTTGAATCATATCTTTTCTTGTTAGGCAAGTTATTAATTTTCAAAATCACATCCTTTTAAAATGTTTTTCAAATCATATCTTCTCAATCACATCTTTTTTAAAAAAAAAAACCAATCATATCTTCTTAACCACATCTTTTTCAAAATAGTTTTCAATCAAATCTTTTTAATTTCT
>NW_026265228.1:10109-25589 GCF_000817695.3 Arachis duranensis | reverse complement strand
CATGTAGAGCAATGTCTAGCCCAGAATTAGCCGGGACTATTCCAGTGAGTCCTCCTATGGTGAATAAAAAGATGAACCCTACAGCAAATAACATGGGTGTTTTGTATTGTATCGAGCCCCCCCACATGGTAGCGATCCAACTAAAGATTTTGATTCCTGTGGGGACAGCTATGATCATGGTAGCTGCGGTGAAGTAGGCACGGGTATCAACGTCTAAGCCCACAGTAAACATATGATGAGCCCAAACAAGAAATCCAAGAACACCTATACTGATCATGGCATAAACCATGCCTAGATACCCGAAGACCGGTTTTCCCGAAAAAGTCGAAACGATATGACTTATGATACCGGATCCAGGCAGAATGGGAATATACACCTCTGGATGACCGAAGAACCGAAAGAGATGCTGGTATAATATGGGGTCCCCCCCTCCTGCGGGATCAGAAAAGGTTGTATTAAAGTTTCGATCGGTTAATAACATTGTAATAGCCCCTGCCAGTACCGGAAGTGATAATAAGAGTGGGAATGCTGTTACTGGAACGGACCACACAAATAGGGGTGATCTATGCATAGTCATTCCAGGTCCACGCATGTTGGAGATAGTTGTTATAAAATTTATAGAACCTAAAATGGATGAAACACCAGATAGATGAAGACTAGAAATTGCTGAATCAACTGCTCCTCCAGAATGGCTGGTAATACCACTTAAGGGCGGATAGACCGTCCACCCAGTGCCGCTACCCACTTCTACTAAGGCTGAGCTTAATAGGAGCAAGAGACTTGGTGGCAACAACCAGAATGAAATATTATTTAATCGTGGAAATGCCATGTCAGGTGCACCTATCAGAATCGGAACAGACCAATTACCAGATCCACCTATCATCGCCGGCATAACCATAAAAAAGATCATTAAAAAAGCGTGAGCCGTTATTAAAACATTATAAAGTTGATGATTCCCACCAAGAATTTGATCGCCGGGTCGTGCTAATTCCATACGAATCAATACTGAGAAGCATGTGCCCATCACTCCAGCAATGGCACCGAAGATGAGATATAGAGTCCCTATATCCTTGTGGTTGGTGGAGAACAGCCATCGGACCGGATTTGTCATAAAATGGAGAATCTTTCGTTTCCTTCCTTATCAGAGAGGGGCCCCTTCTTAGGGAGCGGGGCTTTTTTCTTGAAAAAGGGGGAGTGAGAGGGTAAGGAAAGAGGGGTGGGGAAGGCACTAAAAAAAAAAAGGAAAGCCCTCACTTTATTGATGGGAAATTTGGATCCCCTTTTCCTCTCAACCCCTCCCCCCAGGTTCAGGAGAGGGTCAACGCAAGGATCTTACTTCGAAGCAATCTCTGGAGTTTTCCCTTATCCGAACGGGTCTTGCAAGAAAAGATGATTTCATATTGAGCTCCAAATATACGCTATTGGGATAGGATGGTTCCCACTAGCTCTCCCCCCTAAGAACCGCACGTGCGAGTTCCCCCGCATACGGCTCAAGTGGCGAAGGTTTGAAGACGCTCGGCCAACAACGTAAAGGAAGGGGGCGCGAAAGCCTACTTTAGAGAAAGGCTAACGACGCGCATCCGCTGGGAGAGGAACGAATCCTTCGCACTTGGTAAGCGCTTCGCTGTAGCCAAGCTTACAGCTAGCCTATCGCCTAGAGCCAAGCTTCGACCGCGACTGCTCGTCGCTTCTGGGCGCCTTATTCCGTCACCCGAGATCCAAGTCAGCACCGGCAAAGATCTCTTGATTCCTCCCTTACTATTATCACATGCGGGCCGCGACAAGCTACCTGTCGCCTATCTCACCCCCTTTCTTTTCTTATTGCGAGACCTAGATCATTTACTGTCTGGCGATAAAGAAGAGAGGCCAGGCCACATTCTCGTCGGCGATACAAACATCGTCTCCAAGAATGGCATACCTAGTAAAGCGCTGTCCTGGGTACACCTTTTCTGCACAATAAAACATCACTAAGTGATGTGTTAAAGTGAAGAGAGGCCAAGAAGACAGAAAGCCAAGAGGTTGTCCTACTCTAAAGAATACGACACCTCGAACTGAGCGAAGAAAGGTACTTCAAAGATAGATCTGCTGAAGATTGCATCTAAACAATCTCCAACAGACTTACCAAAGAAAGTTCTAATAAGGTTAGTCTTCAGACTTAGGGGCCACCTATCGGTGGCAGACTTCAAGTCAAAAGAATAAACCTTACTGAAACCTTTTCATCTATCCAACGAACGGTCGGAGCTGATTCAAAGTTCCATCCATTGGAATAGACCGAAGCGATGAGGAAATCATGAAGAGGCTTCAATACCCTTTGATTCACAAAGTTACCTATGGCGAATATCCGTCTCTTACCAGCGCCAGCCTCGGTAGATTGCGATAGTCTACCAGGGGAGCCTGAGTCAATAGACTCACCGAAGTGTCTAGACCCGAAAGAGAGTTGATGGTACTCTCAGCGGTCTCTGTAGACTATGGAGATATCTCTTCATTCTTTTGGTTAGAAGGGTCTCGGATAAAGGGGACCTTAGAGGAAACCCTGCATCATAGTCACAATGGCTATTGATGTACAAACCAAACGATTTCATGACGCAGATGGTAGGGTAGAATATTCCTCCACGCGTCTTTTCACCTTTACGGCCTCCACGAAGGTCTCGCTTTCCAGGCTCCCAACGTACCCCTTGACACAAGGGAGTTGAGAGAAAACTAGGAAAGTACCTTAGGATCAGGTCTTTAGATAAAGCGACAATATCATTTCTTAATTGAGACTGTCTTGGCAGACCGGTGGAAGGGGTGACTATCGATTTCAATATCGATCTGTCAATCCGTTTCGCCAGGCGAAGAGCCCGACAAAGACTAAAGAGATATATGAACCCATACATAAGTCGGCCTTCAGATCCTTCTTCATAATCATTTTGTGATGGAAGGAAGGTATAATGGTATCCTGACCTCGTCAGAGACACTGGCACAGGTAATAAACTGTGCGACTTACTGACCCCTGCATACGCTTGCTTACAGCAAGTTGCTGTTTGTTTTTCTTAGAAAGCAGTAAACAGAGGGCTAGATCGTCGGTTTAACTGAATTACCTGTTTGGCAACGAGGTATGCTCCTATACAGAGTTCCTTGGTCAGACCGCCGGTAGCTATTATTAGTATTATCTTTTGATAGATACTAATAGCCCAAGATTTTCAAAAATCTTGTGCCATTTGATGGTCTTAAGATACAACAGTTTGTCAAACAAATACCTGGAAGAATTCTCATGTCTTTCCTTATCAGGTTTGGGTACCTGATGCAGAAGTCAGTCATTGGACTAACCTCCACTGGGACCAGATCACCGCCCTCAAATGTCAATACTAAAGTATAAGGCATTTGCGAATCCAACCGGATTCATTTGACAAACTGGTGTATCTTAATAAACACCAAAACTCGCCTAAACGACTGAATGTCGCATCAGTCGTGGGGGGGCACCTAGTTAACCAAACCAAACAAATGGGACTCCATGCGTCGTGGAGTGAGGTTAAACAACCAAATGTTGAGATAGAAGACCCAGATCTCTCCGGATCTGTATCTCGCTACCGATTGTTCGCCTCATGGACAGTCGGCACCCTTTCTGGCAATCCGACCGCAAGGGGTGATTCATCCCTTACTTACACCAACTGGGTTTAAAAACCCAGTCGATGCCACCCCCTTTCTTATTATTAGTAAGATAGGTTGCCCCTTTCCCCTCTCTCTAAGAAGAAGGTAAGCATCCCTCACTGCCGATCGCCTTCCCTTTAAGTGAGAAGGGGGTGAGCCTTCGCTTTTTGGATCGTCTTCTGCCCAATGTCAATGTGGTACCCTCCCTTTTTTGGTTCCCATTGGGTTTACCTTGTTTACAGGTCGACCCCATGGCAGCAAGAAAAAAAGGCGATCTTGTGCTATACTCCGGTGATCTCTTTCCTACCGAGGCACGCAAACCCCCATCGTGTCCCAGATCACACACATTCCGTAAATCGAAAGGGGAAGCCTACTCATCCATCAGCTCCTCTCGTAGATCGGTGCGGTTTTACGAAGCGTCTAAGCACAGTTCACTCGCGTTGATCAATCAAGAGCTTTGCCGCCACTCCTTAAGGTTACCTGTTTATCATACACTTCTTGCATTGTTTCCCACGCTTCATACCCCCTCTTCTCTTCTTAAGGTAAGGTAAAGGGCCAGGCATGGTGGGGTAGGAGCATTCTGCCGGCAATCTTTTTGGCTTGACCAAGAAGTCTTATGTCCTCCGAGTCGCACGGCGTTTTAACCGAAAGAACTTCTTTCGCAATTCATGCTTTTCTGTTTTTATGACCAGAAATTGTTTCTTGATTTCCATTTCAAATTGTTCTCTGGACTTTTTATCAATATGAGGTGATCGTAACACAGTATATAAGACTCGTGATTCAGGCAATCCAATCTTCCGTGTGTAAGGCCCAAAATGGTTTTCCAAAAATGGGTGATCAAAAGATCGAATCACTATGCGTATCTTGGTGGTCGTTACTTTTGGTGTTCTTTCTTTTTGGCCGACTCCTCTTCCTGTTCTATTGATCAGAAGCATCCAGCAGCGCCACGCCAGTAGAAAGAGTTAAGCTACTAAGCTAAGCTGCTGTTGGGGAACTACGCTATTGGGATAGGATGGTTCCTACTAGCTCTCCCCCCTAAGAACCATCCTAGCTACAGATTAGATCTATAAAAGAAAGCAGCTCCTCGCATCCCCAACTACGAGTGCCACATAACATCATAGTAGGCATCCGTAAGAAAGCCGTGCTTGCTTGATTCCTCTATCTTACTCTTTACACGCCATTACAGCATCATAAACGGAAAGGATAGTTTCAAGAAGATGCCTCCTAGATGGCTTTCCAAGCCTAAATAGCATATTCAGATCGATGTTGAGAATGATTTATGCTATTGCTGTCAAAGCCCTCCCCGACGCTTCCTATTTATCTTGTTAAAATCCCGGCCTGAGCTGCTAAGAGCGGGAAAGCGCAGAAGTTGCAAGAATCGGCCTAACAGCAAGGAAAACAACCATTGGAAGTAAGTAGGCCGTGAACTTACTATTTCATCTTCGACTTTGTCCCCGGGGATGAAAGAAGACTTAGTGCTTCCTGAAGACAGAGAAGGTACAAAGCATCAAATCATTCTATTTCCCCTCCGTGGGTAATTAGGATTGACAACGAAAGGCTAACTAAGTTAGAATGTACAAAGCATCAAATCATTCTATTTCCCCTCCGTGGGTAATTAGGATTGACAACGAAAGGCTAACTAAGTTAGAAAGCCGTTCCTATTCTCTTCTATAGTTCCGGGGTAAGAGACTCTATAAGAAGCGTTACTCCCAACTACGTAGAACACATAAGCTATGCCCGCGTCTTCTCTAAACTCCTATGAACAGCAAATTACCAGATCGGACTAGTTCTCAAAGGCTGACGAACCCTAAGGCAAGGAAAGAACCCGCCCTGATAAGCTGCAATTCGCACTCTCGGAAGACTTAGTGTGTTTTACTGCGAAGGGCATACCTGTGATGGAGTAGAAAACGAGTCAGAAAGCCCTCCCTTTACCTTAATGGATGAGGCATAGGAGGTTGAAAGCAAGAATTCGGACACCATTGGTCACAGAACTCCTCGGACTAAAACCTGTCCTCCACCATACCATGGACTCTACACTACATACTTGATTGACTGGCTTAGTAGACCGACACCTATGTGCTAATTATTTTATTGGTAATGGTATGTTTTGTACGTGGATACCACGAGGTTTAGTAATAGATATGGAACAACAGACTTTAAGTCTTGAACGTTCTATTCTACGAGGACCGATCTATCTTCTGCTCCGTAGGTACATGTTAGGGTTCAAGTTTTTTCATTTCAAAAGGGTGTTTGTTTATTAGCGGCATTGGCTTGCGCAAAATTTGCTCATTATAAAATCTTCTTCAATGTCTGAAGTTGCAATTGTACTTTTTTTTTCTCTGGCTACTGATTGATACATAAATACCTTTTCCAAAGCCACCCGCACCGCACGCCGCGAGCTGTGGGTTGCCCTGTTTTGGCTTACTAAGTCACGTGTAAGGCTTGCATATTGGAGACTCTTATCAGTCAGTACAAAGCCAGCCAGGCAGAATAAGAAGGATTCTCTTCGAGGTGTCCATCCGTGCCAATAAAAAACGGTGGTGGACAAGGAGAAAGGCCAGCTTACTTACTACATCAATAATCTTTCTTTCACCCCCTTTCCACCGGGCTTAGGTCCGCTCAAGATCAAGATAAGAAGAAGGCTTAGGAGGAACTTCTGGCACCAGAAACAAGGGGAAAGGAAAAAGAGAAAAGAATAGCTATTATTAAAACTATGTGATAGTTTTAATAAGGCTGCTAAGGTAATGCCCGACTCTACTTCAAGCAAACGGCGAACTAGTGGGTGGAGACTATTAGGGAAGGGCCGGAGCACCCAACCAGCGGGTTGGATACGCATTCATTCCATTTATTCTGGCGGATTACATCTTATTATAAATAAAGGAGCTTTCTTTTTAGCTTTGACTCGGAAGAGGTCGAGATCTCCACCAACCGCTAAGGTAATGCCCGACTCTACTTCAAGCAAACGGCGAACTAGTGGGTGGAGACTATTAGGGAAGGGCCGGAGCACCCAACCAGCGGGTTGGATACGCATTCATTCCATTTATTCTGGCGGATTACATCTTATTATAAATAAAGGAGCTTTCTTTTTAGCTTTGACTCGGAAGAGGTCGAGATCTCCACCAACCAAGAAAATAGGGGAGTGCATAAAAAGCACCTCATTCATTGATGGGAGAGTCCCCACCGGTCAGCGATTTGGTTTTATGCATTACACAAGGTGGCACGGACGAGTACTAATTTCATTGGGTACGCAAAGGCCTAACTCAGCTAAGCTAATAAATGCTGCATAAGAGAGTGGGAGGCCGGCCCCCGCCCGGAGGTGCACACCCTTTTAGGAACATATGCAAAGGGGTTAAGAGAGAAGTCAATGGAGAACTACCAAATCCAATGACTTTGATTTGTTCGTACCATTCTGTCATCGATCACTGCTGGGTCGGTTGGTGAGTCACCCCAAAGCATCGAGAAAGGTCAAGCATATATATTTTATGAAATGATCTGCGGTCTCATTTATGCTATGCCCTGCATCGTGCTCGTGTGTGTTTATTGAGCTTTCTTCACTTCAGCGCCATGCGCTTCGCTTTATAGAAATAGAAGAGAGAGACCGTTGTTTTGAGAGTGAAAAGCAAGCGCAAGCGATAGAAAGGATAGTACCTCGCGCGTTCGCGCGAAACTACTAGAAAATAGTGAGATCATTAGTGAAAGAAGGACCAACGATGATCCTATCCTAAAGGATAAGGAGGAGTCAGTCTTCTTTGAAGATCGAGGAAAGGCGTTTTGGACAATTATGCAATTCGGAAGAAGTCTAGAGGGAAAGCCTGTTACGAGTAAGTGGAGAGGAAAGATCTCCAGAGATTCTTATCTCATTCCAGTGGCTCGACCAGTAACCAATGGTGAAAACTCAAAAATCAATGGTTTCCCGGTAGAACCCCATTTCGCCCAAGTTGTTGCGAAAGCGGAAAAAAGAAGCGGTTTTTCGCACAGCTTGCTCATAGTGCAGGTCCCACTTGTATATTGTATTTGGCCGAAGAAGCATCGGACAGGTTGGAGTTCTTACCTTCTTGGGACTCCATGGACCAAGATCTGCTTTCATTATATGGGCAATATCGATCTACTAAAGTAGATCATATGGATATAGAAAAAGCTTCTGATTTGGATGAATTGGAAACATCTCTTTTCCATTTTTATTTACGTAGTTCATATCTTTGTTTCGTGTGTTCCCGGGAGGGATTTGATCTCTTCAATCTCGGGATACCACCTAAATAACAAAAGCCAGAGAGTCAAAAAAAATGGGTAGGGAAGAAAGAGTCTGAGGTCGGGTCGGACGACATACATCTTGGTTGGTTCCACCACCACTAGAGATTGGACATATATAGAATTCTTTATTAGAAAGAATTCTAAATAGCTGCAAGACCAAAACAGGGTGCAAAAAACCGAAAGCCCTTCTCTTCTTTTAAGTTCCTCCCAGATACATGGCTTACATACCCGGCTTAACATTCTTGGAAAACAATCGAATCGAGGGTCCGGAGGAGAATTGGCCATTCAATCTTGTAAACTCATTGAGACCGCAATTGGAAAAAGAGATACGAACGGAGAGGAATAACCAATCGATGAAAGAACATGAAACCATTCTGTTTCCATAGAGGTACGAGAAACGGTTGGGGGCAATGAAGTAGGTGAAGTGGTTGGATTTTGCGAGCTGTTCCAACCACTGCTGGATGTGATTCCAAGAGCCAAACGAGAATGAATACCACACAGAAGAGTAAAGACCAGGCTCCCTAATGGAATGTTTAACCGATCCATTCCGGATCGACCGAATTGGTACGGAAGTTGTAACATGGGAAAACCACAGAAAACACAACTTATTTGAATAAACCGGTGACCTACCAATTGTAGAAGTAGGATCTTTGGCAAGCAATAAGCACTTAAATAATACAATTCGAGTGTACCATCTTCTTTCTCATTTCGAGGAAAGGGTGCGGGAGGAAAAGAAAACAACGGAGGGATCCGAATCGGACCTAAATGGGAATGACATGAAAAGTCTTTTTCAAAACCAAGTATTAAGGGCGTTACGACGATATACGAGAGGAATGGAGAAAAACTCGTGATTGGTGTGGAGGGGAAGATCTTTTTATTATATAGTTCAAGAAAGAGTCGTCTCATTTCCTTACATTAGCTATGGCAGATAAATATTAGTAAATATCTGTTTTTTTTCACTTCAAAGAGTAGACTTATCAAGAGCATTTCGTCGGAAAACATCCTGTCTTCTTGCTTTCGAATAGCCCACGATAGGCGTAAAGGCATGATTAGTTCCACAAATCTCACTGCACTGACCATAGTAAACCCCTTCTCGTTGTACCGAATACTCTATTCCCAGAGACTCTTTATCTATAGTAGACACGCTACGATCTTTCTTTTCTTAAGAAATTAGGGCTTTGTTTTGTTCCCCTTTCAAATTCAAACACCGTCTGCATCCACCGGAATAATAAATTTAGGAAAGGTCAACAGGATCGTAACGTTCGCTTTCTCCAGCCTGGTTTGACCCACTTCCTTAGCTACCGAGCTCCCAATCAACCCCATTGAACTGACTGACTTGCTTAACGCGTCTGTCTGGAAAGCCAAAGACAAACATAGGTGCTTCCTATACCGAGCATTCATGAGTGCATATTGAGAGAGATGGTGGCATATTGATATATCCTCCTCAATGCTATACTGCGCGCTTATCACTCTGTATTGCACGGCTTGCATTAGGTGATCTCTTTGACGGAACGGATAAAGGTATCTCCTTAGTTACGGACAGTTAGACCTCATCTACTGCGCCCCCCGGCTCTCGAATAGAAGTATGAGAGAAAGCAGCTCGTAAGCGGCTTCCTTTTTCTGTTCCACCACTACAGAAGGTACTTGTCCTTGTCAGAGACTAGTACCTTCTAATCTTTGGAAAATAAAAGGTAGAACGGGTTCTTTCGGACAGAGTCTTACGATAGGTTTCCTTGAACGCTATTCCCTTTATACCTTGAATGGACTGTTTATAGAAGCGGAAATGCCGTTCGTTTAAGATGATTGATTGCTTTGCTCTCTAGGGCCAAGCCCAAAGTTCTTCTTTGGCATGGTACAAAACAAGTGATCTTGGTGCCTGCCATAGTGCCATTACGCGTTTATACTATAAAAAGTGGATTGGGTCTCGGCTAAGCCGATTTGGTGATCGGTGGATGAAGGATGAATGGTTCAGCCCGGCTCAAGCTAGTGAAAAGACCTACATATAATCTGGAATAGAAATCCGTGGATGTAGGGTCAGCTCCAAGATGGGCTGTTCCTGGTTCCCTTGGGAACAAAATGAAACTATTGCTTTAGTAGAACGCCATAAAAAGAAGGTAGCATCTTCTTGTCACGATGTAATTCCTCAATTATGAATGATCTGCAAATGATCAGTCCTTTCTCGGGTCTCATAAATAATGGATCGACAACAATAGTCGATTACACTTAGAAAAAGTGGAAATCTATTTCCTTACGGGTTGAGCCGATCCCCGAAGAAAGGTCAATCTACCTACTATCTATCCCCGGGGCGGAGTATTCACTATTCATCTTTGACCTAGTCACGTAGGATCAGGATAAACTAAAGAGCTAGCCTGCCATGCACCCTTGCTTCACGCCAGTAATTCACTATCTTCTGAAGGACCTATTTCTGATTTAATTTAAAGACGAGAGATTTCGAACCTGAAGACGTAGAGCCGTCTATCTACTTTCCCTTATGGTAGAGCCAAGTCCCTATGGAGACTACCGGTCCTGTTCGGTGGGGGTTTTTTCACAGGCCCTTTCCAATTTCGAATTACTAAAAAGTACGTCCGCCCAATCACATAAATCATCTGCCCGCCTCCTGAGCGGATTAGCGGATGGAGCATACCGGTTCATGCCATCAATCCTCCTTTGCTTTTTCTACTGATGACATTCTCTTAGAAATGGAAGATTTATCTTGCCCATATGTACTTTCTTTGATCTTCTTTCTTGTCGGATTCTCTGGGGGATAAAGAAAAAGTATATACCCCAGACTCGCGATTCGGGGATTTCCCTGGCTAGGATGCTAAAGATTGGATGCTTCCTCTTTTAAGGAAGGTGCCTAGCCTCGCTAAAGGACATGCTACCACCCCCTTCTCTTCACCCGATACAAGCAAAGTCAAGCAGGAAAGTCAGAAGGTGACAAAGCAAGAGGACAAGAGGCATAACAAGCGAGGGCATAGGTAGATAGATACTCTAATTGGGACAGCGATTGAGTGAAGATGAAAAAGGTCGAATTATACTTAGACTTTCATGAGAAAAGAAGGACTGGTGGGGATCTCACGGGTTAAGCAAACTCCCACGGGAAATAGACAAAAGTCTCAAGGTAGTTCGGTTCGTTAGGAAAGACGGCTAGAGTGTAGAGTGCCCCGTCTGGTACTGAGGACTTCTTTCTCTTCTTTCCCCGAGGATTCTATTAAAGGAACTTAGCCCCTGACAAAGGTAACTTAATTACGTATTCTTTTTTTAACCCGATCTGCTAACATTGATGACAGCCCAGTGGAGGGAACTTTCACGAGCAATCAAACTTTATATATTAACCGCTCCCAGCCCTAATAAGGGGAAGGAAGAAACCCTCAAACTCCAACAAAGCTATGGGATGAATCCTCCTTTCTTGAAATAGTCGGTGGCAGGTGCAGCTTTCTTCTTGTCTTCAAAGTAATAATGATTCCAAGAGGGCTAGCCTATCGTCACAACATCCTTTGACAAGGAGGTCGAAAAGGTCTTGGTCTTAGCTGATGGTGTAGTCAGACGACAAGGAATACAAGCACGCAGTACTTAGTGAAGTTGAAGGGATTGCAGCATAAAAAGTAGTTCCACCGGCTTTGAGTTAGGATCGGAGACACTCGACTAAAAGACTAAAGGGAGAGGTGTATCAAACCAACGACTGTTCTTGGGTCTGGTTTCCAATTCTACAGTTAATGGAGGATATAAGATTCTGCGTAGATGACACAGGTGAACCTTACAATAAGCCCAATGGTTATTGGTACACTCGTAGAATAATTGAAGATTACTTTTAAGCCGATATGGATATGAACTTCGACAGAACTCCTTCTTACAGTAAGTATCGGCGAGTCTTCGAGCTGGTAGTTGGACCCAATTTGAAAAGTAAAGCGAGACTCCTTGAAGTATTGGTGGATATAGCCGGCAACCCTGAAAATAACCATACAATAGAAAGGGCGCGACGAATCATGAATTAAATTTACCAGCAGCAAATAAAAGACCGTGACCTTGACAGCTATCAATTTGAGGAGGATGCAGAATAAAAGGAATAAAAGAATGTTCGGAATTATTGTCTTTGGTAGTGATTGTAGGGTTCACGTCATATTTGGGAGCCGCCTCGGGATCCTCCACTGCCCGAAAGCAAGAGGACTAGTCTGCTATTGGGTTAGCTATTTTCGTTATTACTTTCCGAGTCCGAGGGACTATTGCTGTAGAATCTATTAATAGCATTCAAGGTTAAACATGAAGTTCGAAGTTCTCTTCTTTCTTTTTCTCTCTTCGCTCTATTTGTACACTCGTTGTCTTACTCGTTACAAGCTTATAGTTCTTTAGACTATTAGACAGACATAGGTACGAAATGAGTTGAACGATTCGTTCTATGTCTGGGAAAGAGAAAGAGGGTCCCTAGTCGGAGTCTCTAATACTTCATTAGTGTGGAGCTAGGCATGGTCAGCATAGAGTAGCGGTGTTTACTTGACTGCTAGACCCCACCTGCGAATCCTTATCCCTATCCCTTTGTTGATGAATCGCACCTTCCCCATTCATTTCATTCTTTCTTTCATCGAATTCAGGATAAAGAAAGTCTTAAAAGCTTTCAGGGGAGTCTTTGCTGGCACTTGCTGTGAGGAAAATGGGCTTTCTAGCTAGTGCGCGCATCCCTTATTTAGCTTTCAATCTGCTTATGCATGTAGTTTACCATCCATAAGCAGTGGAAAACTCTTGCTAAGGCCTTTCCACCCCATATGTCTTTTATTAGTATTATATTAATATGAAAGTACTAGCTCCGAGGAAAGAAGTCGCTTTGAAGAAAGAGATTCGTTGAACAGAATGAGTTGAACAACGAATCTCTTTCTTCAACTCATTCGACTGAAAGGTACCAAGGTACGTAGTCGCTAGAGCGAAGCTATAGGGGAACAAGATGCGGAATTCCATCCAGAAAGATACATTCCAGCCTATAGTGCCCAGGTTGGTAAGGAAGGAACTCGGGTCGTGGGTTCATTTGGTTGGATTGATATCTCCCCTTTGGTGGAAAGACCTCTAAGGATGTCTTCGACTTCTATGTCGCCTAAAACCCGGAGAGTCGGAGAGTCAAAGTCTTCCCCCCGACTTCTTCTTAGAGCTACTTTAGGTCGAGGTTCTGAAAGAAGAGTTGGCGAAGTAAACAATTCCATCTTCCAACAGTAGCTGCTCCGCTATGACTCTGATCGAATCCACTCCCGATAAAGTCAAACTCCTAACTCAAACAAAGAAAAGAATTTCATTTCAAGTGCCAGGCAAAGGACCAAGCCGGGGCTTAGGCTCTTGTTGAGGAGTTCCGGAAGCTGAGTCAAAGCGAAAATCTAAATTAGAAAGAGGGGCGGGAAACTCCCTGCGAAGGAAGGAAGAAAGAATCTGAACAAGAGGAATGAAATGAAACGAGAGGAGTGGGACTGTGAAAGCTGCAGCAACCCTTGATCCTAGCCCGCGGACTTTCACCAGTTTATTGAGTGATGTTGGTTGAGTTCAAGTTTGGAACAAGCCAAAGATCCCGGGATGACTCTAAAAGCTAACTTAAACCGGGCATTCCTCTTTACGGTCGAATGAGTTGAACTCTTCGTTGTTCGTTTTGATACTCATTTCTGTAACATAAAGAGATTCGTTGAACATAGTTCAACGAACAACTCATTCCCGTTCAGTTGCTGAAAGATAGAGATAAGGTTTTCTAACAATGGCAGATCAAGCATTGAACTACTTAATAGAGCTAATTTCCGTTCTTGCCTTACCCGCGTTTATTTTGATTATTGCATTATTGCCACCTGGCGCGTCGCCAGGCTGCGCTCATTAACCCCAGAAACCTTGCAGGAACGGGTGGATGCGTCAGTCTCTGATAACAATTACAACGGGTAGTCACCCCGCTATTTGAATAAAATAATGTGATATTGCCACCTGGCAAAGATGGCTATGATGTTATTGAGTTTCTTGTTCCTGGAGATAATGTACAGTTACTAGCGGAAATGTATACTAATTTATCCCAGTTAGGTGTTGAGAGTCATACCTACCTATTACTTATTCAGGCAGTAAATACCTTGGGAGGCTAATATAACCTCCCTATAATCCTGCACTAAAAAAAACGGAGCTCGGCACAGCCTAACGATACATCCAATACCAATCTTACACTCCTTTCTACTATTCTGAAGTGTGGGAAAAGAAAAGGGTCCCGTCCACCGGATTACTTTACTTCAGTCAACAAGAGTACAGGAACCGTGTAAAAAAAAGGGGTCGAGAACTACATAGATCTGAGACTTTCCTTCCTTGATCTGGGAGGTAAGTTATGTAGGCGTACAACTCAACCTAGGAGCGGAAGCCACTCTACTGAAAGGTACGTAGTTTACCTGCCCAAATGATGTTCAGCGGTCTCTACCCAAGTAGCTGTTGATCCACGCAACTAGTTAATCATGCTATCCTTACCTTCTAACTAACCTCTTCGATTTCGCTTATCCTAACAGTGATAGATTAGGCGTAACTATTGAAGCTGGTTATGCAAAGTTAGTTAGGTTGTTCACACAGGCAGTGTGATGTGATTCTGAGGGTGTTCACAAGGTAGTTAGTTTGCTCATTAAACAGGCATGATAGTCTTCACTCACAGAAAAGTAGTGCGGAGAACTAGTCAGAATTGTGCCTGCCATCTAATTAGAGAAAGAGATCCCGCAGAAACAGCAGGACGCATTTTAGCTGCCAGAGAGTTCATAAGGGAAAGGCAGAGGAGGCTGCGAGTGATGGAGGAGGACTCATTGTGCTGGCTGTTACCTTAGGTGACCGGGAAGACCACTAGAAGAAAGTGAAAAAGGAGTGACTTATATTCTATCTACTTGTTAAGGCCTAGTCTTTTACTTTTTTACTTTCTTTATGTTTTTCATAAATGAATGTAGTTAGTATAATGCTTTCTCTAGTAAAGGCATATGTGGTTGTTTATGTAATGTAGTGCTTTATGTAGTAGTACTGAATTAAAATAAGTAAGCGATGGGTAAAGAGCCATAAGGGACCTTTCCTTGTAGAAGTTTCAAAAGGGTGAAATCCCCCAAGAGCGGTAGCCTCTTTTATAGATGAGGCACGCAAATTTCTAATTGTAAAAGGCTCCTTTGATCAGTAAAGGTCTGAGAGGCAAGAAAAATGGAAAAGAGAGAGGAGCGAAGTTGACGATCTCGAGAGGAAGAGCTCGCCCCGTCTGGCACCTTAAGGCATATATATATTTCATGTAGGAGATTAAGCTCAAAGGGCGCATTCTTGATTGATTGATTCCCCTAATCGATTTGAGTCGTATGCTAAAATCTCTCGCTGATGCGGATCACCGACAACAGAGTAAAGGAAGTAGACTTCCCCGGGAACGCTAAGCGCTTAAGCCAAAGATTACAAGGCTAAGGTCACTTCCTTGTAGGAATTGAGTAAGAGAGAGAAGATACCTTTCTAATACATATTGAGTAGTGTGATCACACTACTTTCAAGAGGCGGAAGGCGCAAGGAGAAGAAGTAAACTCATATCATGTTACCGAGTTCGCCGCCTACGGGTCTTACCAGGTCCGGTCCCTAAAGAAGAGGAAGAGC
>NW_026265228.1:0-9898 GCF_000817695.3 Arachis duranensis | reverse complement strand
AAGAGCGGGACTCATTAGCTCAGTATATGATGAGACAAATGCTATTCCGTCACTTGTAACTGTTTAAGTAGTATATAGGGAAGGTGCATCAGCATAATCATAAGAAATGAGAATCCCGGCTCCAGCCTATTAGATTAGGGAAGTTGATTCACTCATAAAATTCCTTCTCTTGCCAAAGCAAAGGGCTCACTCCTTCCTACAAGGGAAGGTAGCTCTCCTAGCAAGTACGGATCTTCTTTCTTTTCGCATAAGCCTAAAATACTATCAAATACTAATATACTAATAGAAGACGCGGAACTAGAAGAGTCAGACTCTATTTATGTCATTTTTCAGGTATACGGGATAGGGGATACCATTCGTTCACTAAAAAGGTAAGAGAGGATTAGCAGGAGCATCTCCAACGAGAACAGCATCAGCAGATGTAGATTATTTAGAAGCCGTTCCCGTAGCCGGACTAAAAGAAGAGAACTCTCAAACAACAAGAAAGTGTTAGAATGATTTCCCGCACCCGCATGTATCATTTATTTGAAGTCATGGATACTATAGAATTACATTCTATAACAACAATACAGATTGGAAGGCAAGAGGCCCATTATCAGCTAAAGCCTAAAAATAGGTTGTTTCCTTGTAACTAGGAGGTCTGTCCGGTTTAGATACTCAAGTCTATAGTGAGAAGAAATCACATACAGTAGTAGAAGCCCAGAGAGAGCGTGCAGCTCATAAGGATAAGGTTGGATCCATGCTTTGTACATCCTCATAGGTTGGGAAAGATAGGTAATGAAGGCTCTTACTAGTTATAAGCTTAGGTCCATAAGAAAGAAAGATCGATACTTGTTGACTCTGTCTCCTTTGAGAACACTCCTAGCTTCCTAAAAACTCAAAGCGGACAGAGGAGATAGCTATGAATGAAGCGGAAGACAGATGAGCGGTTTGGGGAACTCGTCTCTCGGGCTAGGCTCTCTATTGATTGGGCTGCGATCAACTGAAGAAAGAAAGAGCTCTTTTGTATATACATACACAATGAAATGTACGAAAGATGGCTATTAATCCCAGCCTCTGAGAGCACTCTGCATTGAAAAAGAATTCGATTTCGGGGGAATCGTTGAAAGAGCTAGACTGTAAAAAGGAGATTTCAGATCCTGGATGCGCGAAAGAATCTACCTCAAAAACCAGTGATTTAGCCTCACAATCTGACTTATGCTGAAAACTAGGATTTAGTCCCACTTCCCCGATGCTTTGGAAAGGAGTACAAAGCTCTAAGCAAGAGAATTTCTACGAGGTTAAGCTTAGGAATAAGACTCGAAGTAGGATCAAAGCATACGCACCTCGAAAGTCCAAGCCAGAAGAAAGTTCAATATATACAAAGGCAAGCTAACTTCTAAGAGGGAGTCCAACGACTTAGTCTACAAGGAAGACACCAAAAGATAGCTTTCCCCTTCAATAGGATTCTAGAGCTTTCAGGATCGGGATCAAAGAGAGAAAGACCCAATTCAAGAGATGATTAGGAATCCCTCACTTTCTTGTGGAGGTGATCATAGGGGTCCCACGCAGATGAATGAGGGGCTGGTAGTGAGAACCTCATCTTTTTGAAAAAGCAAGCTCAGATGAATGTCGATTGACCGAAGAGGACAAGAAGGACTACTTGATAGAACATGGGGAGCCTACCACACAGGACAGGAGTGGACAGAAAAAACGAACCTGAGCTCATGCCCAAATTGACGAGTGGATCGCATTCTCTTTCATAAAAGAAGGATTCCCCCTACGAAAATGAAAATAGGACTGTGGGAAAAAGATGCGCTATATCGACAAGGCGAGGAGAAAGCAGCCTAATGGGAATAGCTCCAAACCAAAGCAGCCCTCCATCTCGCATATAGAAATGGTTGACAGGCAGACCTATTCATGATATCGAATAGGAATGATAATTCTCAGGGGATACAGATATGCCATGCTAGGATGAGCTAGGCTTTCAACAGCATAAGCCACCTCCCCAGCGGCTTCCCTCCAGTGCCTTTGACTATTGCTACGGTCATCAACCGCAGCATTGAATTGAGACTTTCCACCTTGCTTTGGACTTGAATGGATCTACTTCTCCTCTGCCGGATCGATCTTCATGTTGAGGGTCAACCCAAGCTATTGCTCTACCTCCTCCTCATATAAAGTCAGATGTTATGGTGGATTTGGAATCCCTAGTAGTAGACCAAGAGCTCCTGTTGGGGAATTCGGTTCTTGGTCTGATACATAGGGCAATCCACTCGAGTATGCGACTGCCTAAAGATGATAGACCTGCATGCGATTGATAGAAGGCTTCGACCCCCGGCACGCATCTCTTTTCTTCCCACGATGTAAGCGAACGAATGGAACCAAAGGATTGTTGACTATACTTATACGATATTACCTCAGATTCCTATATGCTTTAATAGAGAGAATATCCCAGCTAGAATAGCCATAGGATATAGGATAGACTAAGGAATGATTGGCCTTAGCGATTCTTCACTCTGTGTTCATAGCTAACCAAGAGTGAGCTTATTCAAGCGGATATGCGACAACTCTCGCTAATCAGTCTTGGCTGGGGGAAGAACATCTGATTCACCAATAGGCATAAGAACAAGGCAAGAGAAAGTCCCAATCTAAACTTCCTCCTTCGCCTTCGCTTTCGAGGACTAGTAGCCCCTCCTCTAGTAGCTATGGAGGCTTTAAGAAAATTCTTAGTTTTTGAACTGGAATGCCTTCGCTTGAAGTGAGGGAGAAGGTGCGTGAATTCCCTTCAAGACAAGAAGAGGAGCTTTAGCTTTAGAGCGCCCAGAGGAGTCAAGATCCGCTATTCTATTCCTATCTTTTGATGCTTAGCTGCTCTTCCGCAACTGGTTTTGAAACCTATATGTCTTCCGGAGGGCTAGCTCATCCTTGAATCCGCTTCTCGAGTATGCAAGGCCTTTTTTTCTGCTATTGGCAGGGCTCACTTGAACTCGCTTGTTGGCTTGTTTGGTAGCTCGGTATTCTATATAATCATATTAAGAGTAGATAAAAATGCCTCCTCTAACCCGCTATCAAATCAATAGCTTTAGGTGATCCTCATCGTCTAGACGAAAGCCGGGAGAAGACAGGCCTCACCTCGTGAACCATCCCTCGCTTGGAACAGAATCTCACTCCCCTCGATCGAAGCCCTTAAGGACATCTTACTATGATCAATAGCTAGACCGGACCTCTTCCCAGTTTCCGATCTTCTATCATTGGTCCGTTTCCCATGGTCTATCATCGATCCTTCAGAGGCAGGGTATGAAGAATGCTATGGTCTATCACCTATAGTATAGGTAAGGCTTTAGCGTTATGAAAGAACTGGGAGAGAGAGCTTCCAGGAATGGTTCCTGCCCGTCTAGGGGACTGGACCCTTCCTTGCCTTGGACTGAAAAAGAGTGAGGAATGGGGCTAAGCTATACGCTACCTTACCTTGCTGAATCATAAATAAGCAAAAAAGGGCTCCTTAGTGCTGTATGGAAGAAGGGGGTCCTCGTCTGAGTCCACGACTCGCAGCTGCCTTTCTAACTAGGTTGTGACTCCGGTACTTTATCACATGGATTTGAATCAATGAATGAGGTCAATTTCGATTCGGCTTAGTCAAACTAGGTCAAAGCCCGTTTAGTCTTTCTCTCCTCTATATCAACTGGATTGAAAAAGTCAACGGCAACTCCCACCGGCTGCTTACTGAATGCCCTTTCGGGGGGCAAGGTTCTTTTGACGTGCTTTGCAGAAGACAAGGGCTAGCGCTTTCTTAATCGATCGGTGAACAAATTTCTTGTTCTTCCCAGTAGCCTCTTACTTTGACTGACTAATGTGCAATCCCTAGGTGGCACTCCCTAAGAGGGGGGTAACCATTCTTTTTGGATGTCCTATGGTAGTCGTCATCAATCATAGTTCCCATGATGGCTGTAAGATGCTATTCAGTTAGCTAGGTCGTGGCCGGCTGTGAGGCTTTCATTTCCTCCGCCTCCTTCAGAGGTCTTGCTTTCAGAATCAAATAAGGTTTTCAAACCGTAACTCCTTCCAGCTCTTCTGGGGCATACATTTCATATATGTATTTCCTCTAGCAGGCTTTGTCTCATATCACATTACTTATTAGATAACCTTCATCACCCGGAAATGACTTACTCAATGTCTAACTGTTTGCTGGCGGATTAGCTGGTTGGCAGGTTAGCTTAATATCCCACGCTTACTCGAGCTTACTTAGGATTCCCTGACTCTTTATTTGAATTCTTCCGTGGGATAGGAGATAGGAGTAGGAATGCCTAAAACAGGCGTGGCAGGGCTTCTTACAAACCACTTGCTATAAGCACTTGAAAAGCTTTCTCCCGCGAAACACTCGCAGGTGAAATAGTGCTACAAAGCAAAAGCCTATTATATTAAAGGAAGACTCCTCTCTTCAAAAGCCAGAAGGAATCTCAAAGAATAAGCCCTACGGAGGGCTTACCAATGTAACTTGCTTAGATAGCACTTTAACTGTTCAATGCTTCCCGCTTTAATAAGACATTAACCTTAGTCTTAGAAATCACTTTACTTTACAAAGGCCAAGAAAAGAAATCTCTCCCAGGAAATTTCCATTTAGTTAGTATCATTGGACTTAGACCTAATACGGATTCTTCCGCTAAAAGCGAACTAAAGTTCTGTCCGGAATGGCGGGAGTTATAGTCCGGAGCATGTACGTCTCGTATCGAGGAAGTCGGCTCATGCACTGGTGTGGGAAGGCAGGCTTGACTTCTAGTTCCTCGGTTCCTGCAGTTGTTGAGTCAACTTAAGACTGCAGCAGAAGTAGGGACTGCGATCTTATACTGTCGCGCGGCTTCCATAACCTGAAACGATACCGAAAAGGCTAAAAGAGATCGCGGAGGAGTCGCATCTGACTTAAAATGCATATCATATATAGCTAAGGGTAACGCAATCCGGCTTCTTCGTAGTATAAGGAAGAGGCCTAAACAGTATTCCTTTGTCTCGAACTTCGTGAAGAACTCCATTCTATCTCTCCCTCGTTACGAACAAAAAAGTGGGCGGGGAAAGAATAATAACTTCTATCTTCGGCCGTGCCATAGGGTTTTATCAAAAGAAAAGTATCCGATCTTCCTTGGCCTTTCACCAGGAGACAGAAGGTATCTCCCTTACTAAAAAAAGACCCTCTCTCCTCGTAGGCATGGAGATTTTTGTCTTCTCGAAAGAGAGTTCAGTCTCACTCTCCAGAACGTGCTAGTTCCACCTGATTTCCGTCCGTACTCTCAAACAAAGAAAAAAAAGGGCAAAAGAGCTCAATTACAGGGATTGAAGCTTTCAACAAATTATCCCGGGACTTAGCACAGTGGAACTTTCTCAATGGATGTGATTAAGTCATCGCTTCGCACCTCTCCTTGTCATTCGATCACACTGCTTTCCTCCACGTATCACTCGACTTTCAGTCAACCATATCTAACTCAGCGGAGCTACCGCATGTAGAAACCTAGCTACAGCTACCAAAGCAGCCGCTAAAGCCCTCTTTACCCGTTGGAATGGAAAGTAAGTAAGAAAATAAGATAAGAATCGTGTGAAATCGCGCTTTTTCATTTAACTAGTTAGTGGTGAAGTTAGAAGAGGATGGGGAAAAGGACTCTTGCTCCTTGTATTAGGCCGCCACGCCCGTATTTAAAGTTAAAGAGCTTCCTTCGGTCGCCTCTAACCTTCGTTCCTTTGATGTCGCTAAAGCCCGAGCTAAGCAAGGTCTTGGAAAGACCGAAGTCTGGAGCCAAAGCGCATCCCGGGGAAGCTTATTTGATACAAACAGTTTAGCCGCCAATAAATGATTGTCGCTATTATTACTCATAAAATATATATAATAATAGTAATTTGCTGGCACTTTCATCTAGTTAAGAGAGAGCCTTTTGCCATGCCCGGTTGGGGCGAAGAGTTGGGTTGGTGATCGACTACCTCTCCTTCATATGGAGCCTCTTCTCAAGCAGCCTATACCATGATTAAATGTTTCTTAAACCCCCTATAGGGATGTTGGGGTTTAGCTCTGTTGCTCCTAGAACAGCCTTCAATATGAAATGTTAATTAGCCCGTGGCTACTTCACTCTTCAACTCGGGATGAAATCAGCAACATCAATATCTTAGTCAGTGATAAACTCTAAAAGTCTAAGCAGCCTTAGCTCATCGATTAACTCAAGCATCGGTACGCCCCTTACTCTTACTATAGTCCTGACTTACCCCAGGAGATAACAGAACTCAATAAAGATAACAATTCATCCCCGCTAAGCTTTTCACCTGATCTAAAAGGACAGAAACTACATAAGCAACCACTAAAAGGCTCTATCAGAAGAGAAGCATTAGCAGCAAAAAAAAAGAAAACAGCAATTGCCTCTTCAATCACCCGCATTAGAAGCCTTCGATCGAGTGGACTACCTTACATTAGACGCTTGGCACAGTCAGGACATCGAGTTACGGCTTCCCTCACTAAAGTAAATAGAAAACAGGTTTAGGCTCTATGCCAAGTAGATAATATAAACCCAAGTACTATAATGATATAAAAACTAAAAACTGGCAGAAACCACAGAATTCACCATGTCAATTCATTATCAGCACATTCAATTGACCTGGGCTGGGCATCCTTAGATCCGGTGTACACGCCTGTATTAAATGCTCTTCACGTAGCTGCTTTGCCACATCGCGCACTTAGCCACTCATTACATTAATGACTTCCGACTTAGCTAGCATATACTAGATTGGATTAGCATAGCACATGCTCTTAGAAAAACGGACTAATCGAGTCCGCGTAACGAAAGAAATATCCGCTTTCAATGTTAAGCCTCCCTGTCTGAATGAGCTCACTTCTTTTGACATGAGACAACCCTTCATCCATGTAATAGCTCATGGCTCTTTTCGACTCTTCTTACTTATACCCCGAAGTTATTCTGCGACGATCTAAAGCCCTGGTCATGCTTCTAAGAAGAATGGCTTTTCCTTTTCTGTCTAGCCCCAGCAGTTTACTTTCTTAAGAAAGCCTAGATCGAGTTAAGATCTATTTTCGAATTTCAGGCAAGGTAGTTACATGATTTCTTACATCAATGGCTAGTATGCTTTTGGGGCATTTGCTCTAATCGGAAGCCATTGCTTCTAGTCCTGGGGTTCTAGAGGTTGTCCAGGCATATAATAAAGGCAAATGAGAGGAGACTTGTCTTAATTTCCGAATCTCAAAAAAGTAAGGATAGATACTGACAAACCTTCCTCTAGAGTACAGTATCCGTTTTGATTCCTACATCTCTTTCCTCTGTTATCTGTCATCCATTCTATTGGCCTTGGCTCTTACTTAGAAAGTCTAGAGTCTAAAACCACATTTCTGGCAGCCTATAAGATAAGTCATGGCATAGGCAAATAAAATAGGACCAATCAAGAAAGAAATTCAGTCTATCTGGAGTGGAGGAGTTCCTAAGTTCTATAAGGCGATCGGAATAGCAAGCTAATACAAAGTCAGGATCAATTAACTTACTCCCTTTAGAAAGTGAATTCACTACACTACATCTTTCGATAGCAGGAAACCATAGAAAAAGGGATTCCATGCTCTATTTATGTTGCCTTTCACTATCTTCCTTCCATAGGGAAGCTCTATTAACAGGCTAGGCTTTCCTAAATCGAACTTCAACTCGAGAAAGTAGAAAGATCATCCTAAGAAGGAGTTAGGAAAGCGCGATCCTTATCTTCACCTAGCGGTAACTCTCTACCAAGAACCTCATAACAAAAGGAAATGCAAATCCCTCACTCTGTAAGCTTTTTACGCCTAGCCCCTCCAAGGTCTCACTTTAATGAAAGTGTCCGAAAGACTGTATTGACTTTATTTGAAGTCTACATCATCTCATGTGGAAGGGCTCCGTCTTATAAAATTCCATCATCCCTTGAACTCAGTACTGAGCTTTACATAGATTCATGGATCTCCTATCTATGATAGATGTAAAGCGATAGAAAGCTTTCCCCTCCTTTATTTGAGCTTTCTGCGCTACTTCCTTTCTTTGAGACAGAGCTTCGTTGGCCCGCTCCTACAGCTACAGTGAGCTACTAGATAAAACTTCCAAACCAGATATGAATATTCAATATTCCTACTCAGGTTGATATTAGAACTGAGACTGAAGTTGCTAACAAGCGGGAAATAAGGGAATATGGAAATATTGGAATTCACTACTTAACTGTTCTTCACTCAACGCCTCTTGATTGACTTTAGAACTGAAGGAAGCCGGTAGAAAAGGAAGTGGCAGCAGTGTTTTATAGAACAGCTTTTTTGTCTAGAGATTCATCCCCTAGTCAGTGAGGAAAAGGGTCTATTGGAGAAAGAGAAGTAGGGGAGGAAGAAGGCGTATGCAAAGAGCTTTTTCTCAGCGTTCCCGTTCGGCATTCTTTCAACAAATGAAAGATTGCCCATACCCTATTGGTGGGGAGACTTCTTAGAATGGTCTCTGTACCAAGGGTGGATGAGGCAGTATCTGAAGTACCCGCACTGGTATTGTGCTGTCGCACTTGACCAAGCAGTTAGCTTGGAGGCTTTCATAGACCCTCCAGTTTATTGCCGAACATGGTACACTCCTAAAGTAGACTTGTCTACTTACTTTCTTTTAGGTTTTGTGTCATGTTTCAGGTATATGACTGGGTGGTTGAATTGTCCAGGCTTTACCTTCATCCCTGGCCGAGTCTAGTGAATCTCCTTTGGTTGGGGTTGATCACATCTTAACAGATCATCAGACCCTTATGGAACTAGCTGATGCTTCTGGTTATGCACTGGCTCTGATGCCATCAGCTAAAGGACTTGTTCCGGAGCACCAACCATCCCCACTTCATTGGAACTTACAGGGGTGCTGTGAGTACTGCTTTCTGTGCCGAAATTGTGGAATCTGCTGATGCATACTTGTTCGCCAGACCTATCTTCAATGATTACTGCTCTGTGGGGTATTCACATCTTCTCAAGAAAGACAAAGCGATCATTGTGAAGCCCGAACGAGTTGTGATTGGTAATGGCCCCGCTTTTGGGTGTGTGCTGATGAGGTATTTCCTAGGGGCGCTAGCTAAGCGACTCAAGCATAACGAAACTTCCTTCTTACGAAAACTACCACAGGATATATGTTCCTGAAGGGCCAACCATTGAAGGCTGCACCTAAGGAACCAACCTTTGAGGGTTAATGTTCTGTTTCAACATATACAAAAAATGCTGTCTAGTGAATCCGCTGTAATTGCTGAGACAGGGTATTCATGGTTTAACTGCCAGAAGCTGAAGCTGCCAAAGAGTTGTGGGTATGAGTTCCAAATGCAATATGGATCAATCGGATGGTCTGTTGGTGCAACACTTGGTTATGCACTGGCTTTTCCTGAGAAGCGAGTGATTGCTTGCATAGGCGCTGGAAGTTTCCAGGTGAATGCTCGGGATGTATCCACAATGCTGCGATGTGGACAGAGGAATTGAAAATCCTGATAAACAATGGTGGATACACCATGGAAGTTGAAATCAATCCATGATGGGCCATACAATGTGATCAAGAACTGGAATTACACTGGGTTGGTTGACGCAATCCACAACGGGGAAGGCAAATGCTGGACTGCCAAGGTGTTCTGTGAAGAGGAGCGAAATTGAAGCAATTGAAACTGCAACAGGACCTAAGAAGGACTGCTTATGCTTCATTGAGGTGATAGTTCAATACGAGCAAAGAGTTGCTTGAATGGGGCTAAAGGGTCTCTGCTGCTAATAGCCGTCCTCCCAATCCTCAGTAAACTTGCACCATTTAACCCACAACTTGAAAAGCTTGTAGCTAGGCTAGGGTAATGGATGGTAGTTCTTTTCACCGACGGAACAGGTATAGCTTTGATCGAAGGAGAAGGAAGGGAGCGATGGAATTGAGGAAATTCA
>NW_026265227.1:25375-25591 GCF_000817695.3 Arachis duranensis | reverse complement strand
GGCCCAAGGATACCCCTCTGTCATCATGGAGAGGAAGCATGAAGAGCTTCTCTCAAAACAGAGCCAAACAGAGCCCCCACATTCAAACTCTAAGTTTAGTGTTGGGAAGTCCCAACATGGCTCTGCATATCTGTGAGGCTCCATGAGAGTCCTCTATCAAGCTAATGACATTAAAGAAGCGCTTGTTGGGAGGCAACCCAATGTTTTATAATTAAT
>NW_026265227.1:24328-25263 GCF_000817695.3 Arachis duranensis | reverse complement strand
CAATGAAAAAAAGCAAAAACAGAATGAAAAACAGGAAGAAAAACAGCACACCCTGGAGGACGCACCCACTGGCGTTTAAACGCCAGTGAGGTTAGCTGTTGGGCGTTTAACGCCCAGTCTGGCACCATTCTGGGCGTTTAACGCCAGAAAGGGGCACCAGACTGGCGTTAAACGCCAGAAAGGGGCAAGAAGCTGGCGTTAAACGCCAGAAATGGGCACCAGCCCGACGTTTAACGCCAGAAATGGCACAAAATGTGATTTTGCATGCCATTTGGTGCAGGGATGACTTTTCTTTGACACCTCAGGATCTGTGGACCCCACAGGATCCCCACCTACCCTACCACTCTCTCTCTTCTTCATCAATCACCTCAACATCTCTTCCCCAAAAACCCCACCTACCCCTCTCCCCCTCTCCTATATAAACCCTCCTTCACTCCTTCATTTTCACACACCTTAAACACCATCTCTCTCCCCTTTGGCCGAAAGTTAAAGCCATTCCCTTTCCCCTCATTTCTTCTTCTTCTACTCTCTTCTTTCTTCTTTTGCTCGAGGACGAGCAAACATTTTAAGTTTGGTGTGGTAAAAGCATTGCTTTTTGTTTTTCCATAACCATTTATGGCATCCAAGGCCGGAGAAACCTCTAGAAAGAGGAAAGGGAAGGCAAAAGCTTCCACCTCCGAGTCATGGGAGATGGAGAGATTCATCTCAAGGGTGCATCAAGACCATTTCTATGAAGTTGTGGCCTTGAAGAAGGTGATCCCCGAGGTCCCTTTTTCACTCAAAAAGGGTGAATATCCGGAGATCCGACATGAGATCCGAAGAAGAGGTTGGGAAGTTCTTACCAACCCCATTCAACAAATCGGAATCTTGATGGTTCAAGAGTTCTATGCCAATGCATGGATCACCAAGAACCACGATCAAAGTGTGAACCCGGA
>NW_026265227.1:18255-21766 GCF_000817695.3 Arachis duranensis | reverse complement strand
CTACACAAGCTTGCCATGGAAAGGAATAAGAAGGATTGGATGAAGACAGTAGGAAAGCAGAGAGACGGAAGGGAAGGCATCTTCATGCGCTTATCTGAAGTTCCTACCAATGAATTACATAAGTATCTCTATCTTTACCTTTTTGTTATTTTCGTTCATCACCATTACCATTTGAGTTTGCCTGACTAAGATTTACAAGATGACCATAGCTTGCTTCAATGCTAACAATCTCCGTGGGATCGACCCTTACTCGCGTAAGGTTTATTACTTGGACGACCCAGTGCACTTGCTGGTTAGTTGTGCGAAGTTGTGTAATGCCATGGTATTGAGCTACCAAGTTTTTGGGGTTCATGACCGGGGATATTGAGAGTTGTGAAAAGTATTGTTCACAATTTCGCGCACCAGTTGGCATTAAAAATTCTATCCTTATAGTTCCTTCAATGATGACAACAATTAGGCCTTGCTTCATTTAGTTAACCCCTAGGCATAGAGGAAAGTCAAATGAGAGTAATCAACTTGAGTCACAAGTCCTAGCTTTACCTTATGGAAATCTAGCTTTAGTGTAGTCCAAGTCAATTAGCAATCCCTAATTCTAAATCAACAATTGACACAACTATTCAACTTCTTCTAATGGCCCAAACCCTATGCCAAGTAAGAAACTTTTACTGCATAACTAGTGTTGGCATTTCATCAAACATTTGGTGAGCAAGAGTGAAAGTCATAGTAAAATTGAGAAGAAAGTAGAATTAAAAGTATTCCAACATAAGAAACTAACAACAATTAACAAAGAACAACAATGGAAATGAGATTCTAAAGGAATTGATTAAATCCAAAATTACAAGATTGAATCTAAGATCTATGAGAATTGAGCAATTACAAACACTAATAGAGATTGGAGAAGAGGATCTATGACATGAACAAAATGAATTGAGAATTGCAAGGGATCTCACCAAAGAGTGAATGAAAATTCAGAAATTAGATGAAGAAGAACCCTAGTGAGAGCTTGAAATCTCTCTCCTTCTCCAAGAGTGTAACTAACTATCTCCCTAAAATATCTAGAATCTAGAAAAATGAACTAAAAGTCCTTAACCCTTGTTCCCTTGGTCTTCTTAAGCTTTTCCCGCCAGGGCACTTCCCCAAAATGGGATTCCCAACTGCCTCCACGCCCAAGTCACGTGGCTCTTTAAAAAATCATATTCAAACATCGGCGAGCACGCGCAATGTATGCGTGCGCGCCACTGGGCATCTTGCAATGTGCGCAGAGGCGTAATGTACGCGTGCGCGCCCATGAAGATCATGGCCTAGCCGCTACGGAAGCCGACTCATGGCTTGGCTCTTGGCTTCGACTTTTAACTGCTCAATCCACGCGGATGCGTCAAGTGCGCGCACGCGCCCATGCTGAGATTTCCAAAGTTCAATTCTCATGCTCCCTTCCTTTGCACCCGTCCTCCTTCTCTCTTCCGGTCCACCCCTGCCCTATATTCTAAAACCACTTAACACACAGGTCACGGCATCAAATGGCACCAAGAGAGGATTAGAAATGTATCTAATTTAGTGCAAAATAAGCATGTTTTCATCCATGAGGCAAAATTAGGAAAGGAACACAAAGTCTTGTATTTTCATATAGAAAGCGTGTGGAATTATTGATAAAACCCTTGAAATCAACACAAGATGAACCCTTAAAATGGGGTATATCAACATCCAAAAAGGGGAAGTAACCGTGAGAGTCAATGAAGATGAGTTCAAGTTGAATGTTGTCAAAGCTATGCAGCATCCAGACACCCCAAATAACTGCATGAGCATTGATATTATTGACTCTCTGGTAAAAGAGATCAACATGACTGAAAGTCTCGAATCAGAGCTGGAGGATATCTTTAAAGATGTTCAGCCTGATCTGGAGGAATCAGAGAGAATAATAGAACCTCTGAAAATCCCTCAGGAAGAGCAGAAACCTCCTAAACCCGAGCTCAAACCATTACCACCATCCCTGAAATATGCATTTCTGGGAGAAGGTGATACCTTTCCTGTAATCATAAGCTCTACCTTAGAGCCACAGGAAGAGGAAGCACTAATTCAAGTGCTAAAGACACACAAGACGGCTCTTGGGTAGTCCATCAGTGACCTTAAGGGCATTAGCCCAGCCAGATGCATGCACAAGATCTTATTGGAGGGTGACACTAAGCCAGTGGTTCAACCATAAAGGCGGCTGAATCTAGCCATGAAGGAGGTGGTGCCGAAGGTGGTCACTAAATTACTAGAGGCTGGGATTATTTATCCTATTTATGATAGCCCCTGGGTAAGCCCTGTCCAAGTCGTCCCTAAGAAAGGTGGCATGACAGTGGTTCATAATAAAAAAAATGAACTGGTTCCCACAAGAACAGTTACAGGGTGGCGTATGTGTATTGATTATAGAAGGCTCAATACAGCTACCAAAAAGGATCATTTTCCTTTACCATTCATAGACCAGATGCTATAAAGACTCACAGGTCATGAATACTACTGTTTCCTGGATGGATACTCAGTTTATAAGCAAATTGCAGTAGATCCCCAGGATCAAGAGAAAACAGCATTCACATGTCCATCCGGAGTATTTGCATACAGAAGGATGCCATTTGGCCTGTGCAATGCACCTGCAACCTTTCAAAGGTGCATGCTCTTTATTTTCTCTGATATGGTGGAAAAATTTCTGGAAGTCTTCATGGATGACTTTTCAATATTTGGAGACTCATTCAGCTCCTGTCTTTTATTGTCATTAGCTTGACATTGACTTCCCTTTTATTATCACCCTTAGAGAATCCTTCAGTTGGGATTTTCTTGTTCTTCCAACCTTTGTGAGCCTTTTTCTTGCTCTTCATCTTTTTCTTTCTTGACAAGTACTTGAGTTGTGATACCTCCCTTCTTACTTATCACCCCTGCTTCTGTTGGTTCCTTTTGAATCCCTTTTTCTTCTTGCATCTGTTTGTTTTTCTGTTCTACTTCCTTGTCAGTTGATTGCTTTGGAAGGAGATCGCCATTCATTTTGCTTGTTTCTTCATCCCTTTGTACTTCTGGAAAGACTTTCAGGATGATGCTCTCCTCATGCATCCTGAGGGTTAACTCTCCCTGCTCTATGTCCACAATGGCTCTAGCAGTGGCCAAAAATGGTCGACCAAGTATTATGGAGTCATTTCCATGTTCTGAAGAATCTAGGATCACAAAATCTATTGGATAGATAAACCTGTCAACCTTAACTAAAAGGTTCTCAATCAGTCCTTTAGGATATACTATTGATTGGTCCACCAATTCCAAGGACATCTGTGTTGGTTTCACCTCCTCTATGCCAAGCTTTTTCACTAGAGAATATGGGATTAGATTTATACTTGCTCCTAGATCGCACATCCCCTTGTTAATGAACAGGTTTCCAATAGTACATGGTAAGAAGAAACCTCCAGGGTCTTCAAGCTTGGGAGGGAGTCCCTTTTTAACGAGTGCACTGCATTCTTCACTGAGCATCACCGTTTCCTTCTCATTC
>NW_026265227.1:15230-16523 GCF_000817695.3 Arachis duranensis | reverse complement strand
GTCTATGGTGATACTTACAATCCATCTTGGAAGAACCATCCCAACCTCAGATGGGGAGACAACCATAATCAAAACCAACAACCATGGCAAAGAAACACAGGCCAGAACAATTGGAAAAACACAAACTATAACCCCCAGCCAAACACTAACCAAAATACATATAGAAAACCACAAAACAACTACCCAAATTCTAACCAATACCCACCCAATAACCAACCAACTAACCAAAACACTTATCATCATCCATCAACACCCCAAAATCAACCCAACTCACAAGACTCACAGAATCACCAATCTAGAGCTGCTCATGGAAAAACTGATAAAGAACCAAGAATTGACCACAAAGAACCAAGAAGCCTCCATGAAGAACCTAGAGAGGCAGATTGGACAAATCTCTAAGAAGATTTCTGTTGAAAAACCATCAAGTTCACTACCTAGTGATACTATTCCCAACCAAAAGGAAGAATGCAAGGTCGTGCAACTAAGAAGTGGAAAGATGTTAGTGGATGGCAACCAAGGAGCAACCAAGCAGAATGACACTGAGCCAACAAAGAATGATGAATCCATCAACAAGGACATAACAACCAAGAATGCTCCAGGAAAACTCACAGAGGAAGACAACAAACCACAAAATCTGAAGAAAGGAAAACAAATCATGGAAGAACCAAGTCCAAAACAACATCAAGTGGTGAAGAGCTCAACACCACCATTGCCTTATCCACAGAGATTTCACAAGGAAACAAAGGATCAGCACTTCCACAAATTTCTTGAGACTTTTAAGAAGTTGGAAATCAACATACCTTTGGCAGAGGCTTTGGAGCAAATGCCTTTATATGCCAAGTTCTTAAAGGAGCTCATCAACAAGAAAAGAGATTGGAATGAGAAGGAAACGGTGATGCTCAGTGAAGAATGCAGTGCACTCATTAAAAAGGGACTCTGATGAGCGGATAATTTATACGCTTTTTGGCATTGTTTTTAGGCAGTTTTTAGTAAGTTCAAGCTACTTTTAGGGATGTTTTCATTAGTTTTTATGTTAAATTCACATTTCTGGACTTTACTATGAGTTTGTGTGTTTTTCTGTGATTTCAGGTAATTTCTGGCTGAAATTGAGGGACTTGAGCCAAACTCTGAAAAGGGCTGACAAAAGGACTGCTGATGCTGTTGGAATCTGACCTCCCTGCACTCAAAATGGATTTTATGGAGCTACAGAACTCCAAATGGCGCGCTCTCAACGGCGTTGGAAATTAGACATCCAGCGCTTTCCAGCAATATATAATAGTCCATACTTTATTC
>NW_026265227.1:11110-12490 GCF_000817695.3 Arachis duranensis | reverse complement strand
CTAACTTCTTATCTTCTTATCTTTTCAAATTTGACTTTAATATCTTTTTCAACTAACTATTTGACTTTTTGTTTGTTTCTTATCTTTTTCAAAACCACCTAACTACTTTTATCTCTCTAATTTTCAGAAATTTCTAACCCTTTTTCAAAATTCTTTTTAATTAACTAGTTGTTTCAAATTTTAATTTTAATTTTATTTCTTCCTTTAATTTTCGAAATTACTAACCCATTTTTCAAAATTATTTTTGAAATCCTCTATCTCTCCTCTTCTTTCTATTTATTTTATTTATTTACTAACACTTCTCTTCACCTCTCTTCATCTCCAATCACTGCCTCTATCCTCACCATTGTGATTGGATTCTCCACTTTTATTCCTTTCTTCTTCTACTAACAATAAGGAACCTCTTTACTGTGACATAGAGGATTCCTCTTTCTTTTCTTGTTCTCTTCTTCCCTATATGAGCAGGAGCAAGGACAAGAACATTCTTATTGAACCTGAAAGGACTCTGAAGAGGAAGTCAAGAGAAACTAAAAAATCAACAATTCAGAGAAACCTCAAAAAAAAAAAAAGAAGAAAAAAAAAAGAGAAAAAGGAAAGACAAAAAGCTTCCACCTCCGAGTCATGGGAGATGGAAAGACTCATCTAAAGGGTCTATAGCTCAGTGGTAGAATATTTGACTGCAAATCAAGAAATCCCTGAGATACCTTAGGGGATACATGTTCCTCCACATAATTATTGGAAGCAACTAAGGATAGGAACACCAAAATCACTAGGGATCATGCAACAGAAGCAAGGAAGAGACATAAAGGAGCTCAAAAAGCACCATTGGATCTTCAAGAAGGCGCCACCCTCACTCAGGTGGACTCATTCCTTGTTCTAAAATTTTTTTCCTACTTTTCATTTTTTTATATGTTTATCTATTACATGATCATTAGTATGTAGTAACTATGCCTTAAAGATTATGAATAGTTCCATGAATCCTTCACCTCTCTTAAAAGAAAAATGTTTTAATTCAAAAAGAACAAGAAGTACATGAATTTCAAATTTATCCTTGAATTTAGTTTAATTATATTGATGTGGTGACAATACTTCTTGCTTTCTGAATGAATGCTTAAACAATGCATATTTTTTATCTTGTTGTTTATGAATGTTAAAATTGTTGGCTCTTAAAAGAATGATGAACAAGAAGAAGTGTTATTGACAATCTGAAAAATCATGAATTTGATTCTTGAAGCAAGAAAAAGCAGTGAATGGCGAAAAAAATAAACAATTAAAAAATTAATTGACGGAAAAAAAATATTTTGAAAAAAAAAAGAGAAAAAGCAAGCAGAAAAAGCCAATAGCCCTTAAAACCAAAAGGCAAGGGTAAAAAGGATCCAA
>NW_026265227.1:10696-10868 GCF_000817695.3 Arachis duranensis | reverse complement strand
TCAATAACACTATCTGAAATTCTAAGTTCCTAGAGATGCCAATCATTCTAAACTTCAAAGGAAAAAGTGAGATGCCAAAACAGTTCAGAAACAAAAAGCTAAAAGTCCCGCTCATCTAATTAGAATTAATATTCATTGATATTTTGGAATTTATAGTATATTCTCTTCTTTT
>NW_026265227.1:0-10231 GCF_000817695.3 Arachis duranensis | reverse complement strand
TACTCTCTCCCCTTTTTTCTCTTTCTTTCTCTCTCTTTCTCCCCCTTACACTTTCTCTCTCTCTCTCTAAATCAAAAGTTGCAAGAATCATAAAATATGCACGTACTAATAAACTAAAGCATTGTCTTAATTTTTGTTCAATGACAACATTCAAAACATGGTATAATATGACACTAACTTAAATGAAGTAAAAATAAACTAACTCAAATCCAACATAATTGGCCCATTACAATATTCTAATCATCTTCTAAAGAAAAAAGCGTGCCAACATTTGTTGAAGAATTTCTCCCTACATAAAAAAATATCTCATTAATTATAGAAAACTAACAATTAGTAACAAACAAGCAATAAGAAAAAGAAGTATATTACCTTGTTCAGCTTTTTCAATCTCTTTTAATTAGTCCAAAAGGCTCATCTATTACCCAATCTTGAGTGCATACAAGAGCTTCTACCATATATGGTGTCAAGGAGCTCCGATAAGGGTCAATAATCCTCCCTCCAATACTAAACACACTCTCAGAAGCAACTGTAGAAACCGGTATGGCTAAAACTTCTTGAGCCATAAGTGAAATAATAGGGAATTGAGTTGAATTTCTCTTCCACTAACCCAAAATATCCAACTCTATCGACTTGTTTCTAGGCTCACAATCTTCTTTCAGATATCTGTCAAGTTCAGATTTAGCATCTTGATAACTTTGAGATTCATCTTCTTTGCCTTGGTAGTGATCATAAAGAGAAATCAAGCAAGTAGACAATTTTGACTTGAGTTCTCGTCCCTTTTCAACACCAAATGACTCATCCAAAATCCAATTTACAAAATCCAACTTGGGACATGGATCAAGCACAATTGCATTTAACAACAACATGTTAATAACATTTAGAGTTCCCCAATACTTATCATATTTCCTTTGCATCTTGGACACCATTAATCTTATGCTCAAATTAGTATTTTCACGATACAACTTGATTTTTCTTCCGATGCTAAAGACTTCTTTCATGTATTTATTCTTAGTGATATACAAACTACCAGAAATGCGCAATGTAACATCATAGAATATTTTTAAGAATAGTAAAATTGACTCCGCATAAGTCCAATCATCATCTGTAGGCACACCATAAGATTTTCTCAACTCATTAATATATTTATTTCTTGTAACTCAAGCAAATCAAACGCTGCTCAAAGCATCAATGGGCCTCCAACATTAAATATGTCGAATTCCACCAAGTTTCGACAATCAAACAAACAAGCCCTTTATAATTGATGCTCTCTTGCTCAATGCACACTTTGAAGCTTTCACTTCTCATAAGGGATGAGTTGACATATTTTACTGCATTGTGAATTCTCGTAATTAAATCATCAATCTCTTTCAAGCCATCTTTCACTATCAAATTTAGGATATGGGCACAACAATGCATATGAAGATAGTCCACCTTCAAAACTAGGCTATTCCATGCATTTAATCTCTTTTTCACACTACAAAAAAAGGCTTATGGTCAAGTGATAAACCCCATTTTTAGGGTTTATCTTGTGTTAAATTTAGAGTGTTTTGTCTACTTTTCTCCCATGTATCTAATGAAATAGCATGGCTTTGTACATTCTCCTTTAATTGTGCTTAAGAGTAAAAATATGCTTTTTATGACTTAAAATAGCTAACTATAATTCACCTTGATTCCATTAGATACCTTGATGTGTTTGGTAAGTGATTTGTCATTTAAGAGGCAAAGATTGGATTGAGGGAATGAAGAAAAAGCATGTAGAAATGGAGAACTCATGAAGAAATGAAGGAATCGCAATCCTGTCAAACCCAACCTCTTCGCACTTAATCGATCATAACTTGAGCTACATTGGTCCAAATGAGGCGGTTCCAGTTGCGTTGGAAAGCTAACATCCGGAGCTTCAAAATGTTATAACATTTGCTATAGTTGCATCGCGTTCAAAGATGCGCACGTGCACTATACACGTACGCGCCAATGTTGCATGTGACTCACTTAAAATCAACTCGTGGCCAGCAATTTCTGAAGTAATTTGGGTTCAATCCAACTCATTTCTAATGCTATTTAACCCAAAGATTAAAGAGGGATGGGATACTTAGACACTTAGTTAGTTTTTGTTTAGTTTTGGGAGGGAAAGTTAGTTTCTGGAGAGAGAAGCTCTCTCTTCTCTCTAGAATTAGGATTAACTTAGATCTAGATTAGGAATTCTTAGATCTAGGTTAATTTCATGCTTTGATTCACTTTTCCTTTTGTAATTCTTCTTCTTCTACATCTCTTCTCTCTAGTTTAGCATTTAATTCTTGTAATTCTCTACTTTTGTGTTGATGCACTTTTGTTCTTCCATTTTCCTTTTAATGCCGTGCATGTTTTGATTTCCTTTATTGTTCATTTGATTTGTTGTTATTTAATTCCTTGCAATTGAGTAGTGTAGAGTTACTTTCCTTACAATTTTACTATGCTTTCCTCTTATTCCTTCCAAGTGTTTGATAAAATGCTTGGAAAGATGTTAGAGTAGAATTTTATGTTCTTGGCTTGGAAAGGTAACTTAGGAACTCTTGAGTTACTAATATCCAAGTAATTGATGATTGGGATCCATTGACTCTAGTTCTCACTAACTGAATTAGTGGAAAGTTAGGACTTATGGACTAGGATTGATATAGCTCATTTGATTTTCCTTTACTACTAGTTAAAGGATGACTTAATGGGATTGATCATTGCCAATTCTCAACTTGTGGTTAGTGATAGGGATAGAGATCCTTGACCACCAACCATTGCCAAGACCTTTTTAGCTATTAGTTTACTTCCTTGCCATTTATCTTTCATGTCTCTTATCAAAACCCCAAACATAACTCATAACCAATAACAAGGACTCCTTATTGCAATTCCTAAGGAGAACGACCCGAGGTTTAAATACTTCGGTTATTAGGATTATTAGGGGTTTGTTACTTGTAACAAACAAATTTTTGTATGAAAGGATTATTGTTGGTTTGGAAACTATACTTTACAACGAGATTTCATTAGTGAAATTCCAAACCGTCAAAAATTTGATCATCAAAATGGCGCTGTTGCCGGGGAATTGCAATGGTGTTATGTTATTGGTTTTTGTATATATGTGAATATTGTGAATATCTTGCTTTTTGCTTTATTTGCTAGTTATAGAATTTTGTTTCTCTTGTTTTCCATTAGATTTTGTTTCTTATTTTCTCTTTTCATCATGAGTTCTCACTTTGACTATGAGTGTGATTACAACTATGTTGTAGGAAGTGGAGATTACAATGAAGAGATGTATCAAGGATGGTACAACCAAAGGTGGGAGGAGCCATATGCATATGATCAATCCTCATGGCAACAACCTCCACCAATACACTATGAAAAAGAGCCATTTTATGATGCATACCAATCCAATGGCTATGGTGAATCTCCTTGTGACTTTCAAGAACCACCACCATATGCCTATGAGCCATGTCCTCAACATAGCCCTTAACCATGCTCACAAGCCTCTTTTCACCAAACACCTCCATATGACACTAATCCATATTATTCACCAGACCAACCACTTTTTGAACCATATGAGCCATACATAGAACCACCACCATTCCAATATCAATACCCCCAAGAACCACCATCTCCACACCCTTACCAAAAAGAACCACTTTTCTATCATGAATCCTTTCTCTAAGACAATGAACCCTCCTATCCACTCTAATCTCTAATAAATGAAACCATTGGTGTGCTTCTTCAAGGACAAGATGAGATGAAAAGGGATGTGCAACAATTTATGGCTACCTTGAACGAGGTGGTAAGTCGATTAGCCTCCTAATGCTTGAAGACTTAAAGAACTCGCAAAGCTACATATGGAGAATCAATTGAAGAGCATAGCATGAAGGAGAGATTGGAAATTTTGGTGGAGAAGGAGGAATGCTATGTTGTGTTAGAACAATTAGAGAAATCTATGATTATTGAAGAAAAGGAAGAAGTGGTTGAAGACTTAGGAGATGCGAAACCTCCATGGGAAGCTAAAATCATGAAAAATTCCTCCAAGAAGATTGAATTTGATGTTGAGGGGGAATGTGCACAACCTCTAACCTCCATGGGAAGCTAAAATCATGAAAAATTCCTCCAAGAAGATTGAATTTGATGTTGAGGGGGAATGTGCACAACCTCCAAAACAAATTTTGAATGAAGACTTGGTAGGAATGGAGCAAGAATTGAGTTCCCTTGGTGATGAAGATCATGCATCAAACCTTCTTGGTGAAAAATCCTTTGAGTTTGAAGAACCTTCACCGGTGCATTTGAAAGTGTTAAGGAGGTAAATTTCTCTCATCCTCCTAATTATAATTCTAGTAAGGGAAAAGGCTTAGATAAACTTAATGAACAAAGGATTACATTTGAATAGTCTTATAAAGAGGTGGAAGTCCTTAGAAAAAGAAGGACGGGTGTTGATTACGCTTTGTTAAGATCCGTAGAAGCTTCTTCACCTAGGTTGTCATCTACTCTTTCGTTTGAGTGGGTGAAATTCATTTCTAATAGTTTTATTATCCCACTTGAGTATGGTTTGCTTGAAACGGATGGTCAACTTAGGATGCTTTGTGGAATGAGGCGTAAAAGAAAAATGTTTCGTGGTTGGCATTGTAAATCAAGGCTCATCATGGTTGATTCTTCAAAGATTAGATGCAAAAGTTTGACTAATGCTCAACTAGATGGGTCTAGGAGGATTGTTGGGCACTTCATTGAGAATTCTAAGGTCATCCCACCCAATTAGAATCATGACGATCAATTTGAAGATGGGTGTCAAAACAAAGTGTGGGATCCCGGATTGCACAAGGAGAATCAAATTTGGGAGCCCCAAGCTTGTGAAGAACTCCATCAAGACTTGGTGCAACTTATGACAAATCTTGGGGTACAATAGAGAACCAAGCATTGGTGGGAGTTCCAAGATGAGTTCAAGCACAAGCCACCTTGATGAGGAGCTTCCCATAAGTCCAACATAAGGACAATAAACAAAAGTGCTAGGTGGGAGACAACCCACCATGGTAAACTCTTTTTATTTTTCTCTTTTGTAATTATTGGTAGGAATTAGCTTGATTTCACATTTTGTTTAGTTTAATTAGTAGTATGGTATGTCAAATAAAGTTTCATGGTGTTTTGGTAGCTGTTTGGAGGTTTGGAAGGCTTGGTTTGGTGCAAGAACTTGGAAAAAATTTTGAAAAACAGAGCACCAACCCACGCGTACGTGTGGCCCAAGCATTTTCGACCATCCACGCGCACGCGTGCATGGTGCGTATGCGTGGATGCAAAAATTCCATTCCCAGCCAAAAACCCGAGAGTTACGCCTGCACTGTGCAAACACTATGCCTAAGGCACAAACTAACTCACGCGTGCGCGCACCTGGCGCGTACACGTCCATGATCCTGAATGCGCAATGCACACGCACGCGTAAATGCCGCGCGCGTGTCGATTGCGCCACCTGCACCCCTGGTACATTTTCCAGAGAGTTAGGCAAACTCTGGGCTGACATTGTGCCCTGCGCCTAACCTAACCCACGCGTGCGCGCACCTAGCGCGTACGCGTCCTTTTGCCAATCTGTGTATCGACGTGTGCACGTGCATGACGCATCCGCTCACAAAAAAAAGAGTTTTTTTCTCATCTTCCATTTTCTTTTGTCTATTGCATTTGCATACTTTTGTTCTTTGCATTTCAATTTTGTTTTTATAGCCTGTTTTCATTTTATTTTATAAGTTTTTCATTTTAATAATGGTGTTAAATTCTTATACTTAATTGTTGAGATTTTCTTGCATTGTTTTGGTGCTTCGTGACTTGTTGTATTAATTGTAATATTTGTTCCACACACAAGATTAGTGCCTTAGTCCGTCCTCATTCATTACCCTTTGTTTTTGTGCTTCATCATCAATGAGTTAGGATTGGACCAAATGCTCTCATGCTTCCACTAATCTTGTTTTTGTCAACTCTTGTTTGAACTTGATGCTCAACATGCTCTTTATGCTTTAACTTTACGCTTGCATCAAGTATTAGTTGATATGCCCTTTGCCTATATTGCTCTCTCAGTTACATGCGTAGTTAACATGTAGTGAAAACCCTACTTTTATTTGGCATTAGCTCATGCCTATGTTCTATTTGCTTTGATATCTTTGTTATAGGCTTAATTTTCTTTTTTTTTCTTTCCTTTTAGGTTGGCCACCAAAAGAAGGAAAAAGGGAAAGTTTCTAAATGGAGCAACAAACAAGTCATCCATACAACCTTTTGAAGAAGCTCATTAGTTGCTTTAACCCGTCTACCTTGCTCTTCTTTGCACGCACTGAGGATGGTACAATCTTCAAGTGTGGGGAGGTCGTCCGACCGATCTCCATGGGTAATGATGAGCGGATAATTTATACGCTTTTTGGCATTGTTTTTATATAGTTTTTAGTAAGTTTAAGCTACTTTTAGGGATGTTTTCATTAGTTTTTATGTTAAATTCACATTTCTGGACTTTACTATGAGTTTGTGTGTTTTTCTGTGATTTCAGGTAAATTCTGACTGAAATTGAGGGATTTGAGCAAAACTCTGAAAAAGGCTGACAAAAGGACTGCTGATGCTGTTGGATTCTGACAAGTAGACATCCAGGGCTTTCCAGCAATATATAATAGTCCATGCTTTATTCGAAGATTGACGACGTAACTTGGCGTTGAACGCCAAGTTCACGCTGCTGTCTGGAGTTAAACGCCAGAAAAACGTCATGATCCGGAGTTGAACGCCCAAAACACGTCATAACCTGGAGTTTGATGCCAAGAAATGCCTTAGCTCGAGGAATGATCAAGCTCAGCCCAAGCATACACCAAGTGGGCCCCGGAAGTGGATTTATGCATTAATTACTTACTCATGTAAACCCTAGAAGCTAGTCTAGTATATATAGGACATTTATCTATTGTATTAGACATCTTTGATCTCAGTTTTGTTTTATTCTTCATCTTAGGGGATCATTGATCACATTAGAGAGGGCTGGCCATTCGGCCATGCCTGAACGGATCATTGATCACGTTAGAGAGGGCTGGCCATTCGGCCATGCCTGAACTCTTGGCTTATGTATTTTCAACGGTGGAGTTTCTGCACACCATAGATTAAGGGTGTGGAGCTCTGCTGTACCTCAAGTATTAATGAAATTCTATCTTCTTTTATTCAAATCTCTTTTATTCTTATTCCAAGATATTAATTCGTACCCAAGAACAGGATGAATGTTATGAGCCAGATTACCCTCATTATCATTCTCAATTATGAACGCGCGTGATTGACAACCACTTACGTTCTACATGCAACAGAGCTTGAATGTGTATCTCTTAGATTCCCCAACAGAATCTTCATGGTATAAGTTAGATAGATGGCGGCATTCATGAGGATCCGGAAAGTCTAAACCTTGTGTAGGTATTCCGAGTAAGATCCTGGGAATCCGGAAAGTCCAACCTTGTCTGTGGTGTTCCAAGTAGGATTCCGGTAATGAATGACCGTAACGTGCTTCAAACTTTAACCTGCTGGGCGTTAGTGACAGACGCAAAAGAGGGATTCTATTCCAGTAGGAGCGGGAACCAACCGGTGATTAGCCGTACTGTGACAGAGTGCGTTCCCGAGAGGATTGAAAGTAGCCATTGATGATGGTGATGCCCTACATACAGCTTGCCATGGAAAAGAGTAAGAACGATTGAGTTGAAGCAGTGGGAAAGCAGGCGTTCTTGAGCCATACAGTATCTCCATTCGCTTGTCTGAAATTCTCACCAATGAATCTGCATAAGTATTCTTATCCCTTTTGTTTATTTTATTTATCCAATTTAATTCCATTTGACTCTATGATTCCAATCACTAACTGAGATCTACAAGGTGACCATAGCTTGCTTCATACCAACAATCTCTGTGGGATCGACCCTTACTCGCGTAAGGTTTATTACTTGGACGACCCAGTGCACTTGCTGGTTAGTTGTGCGGAGTTGTGAATTGAATTTTAGACACCGTGATATTGAGCACCAAGTTTTTGGAGCCATTACCAGTGATTGTTTCGAGTTAGAAAAGAATGAATCACAATTTCGTGCACCAGACTCCCTCCCAAGCTTGAAGACCCTGGAGGTTTCTTCTTACCATGCACTATTGGAAACCTGTTCATTAACAAGGGGATGTGCGATTTAGGAGCAAGCATAAATCTAATCCCATATTCTCTAGTGAAAAAGCTTGGCATAGAGGAGGTGAAACCAACACAGATGTCCTTGGAATTGGTGGACCAATCAATAGTATATCCTAAAGGACTGATTGAGAACCTTTTAGTTAAGGTTGACAAGTTTATCTACCCAGCAGATTTTGTGATCCTAGATTCTTCAGAACATGGAAATGACTCCATAATACTTGGTCGACCATTTTTGGCCACTGCTAGAGCCATTGTGGATATAGAGCAGGGAGAGTTAACCCTCAGGATGCATGAGGAGAGCATCATCCTGAAAGTCTTTCCAGAAGTACAAAGGGATGAAGAAACAAGCAAAATGAATGATGATCTCCTTCCAAAGCAATCAACTGACAAGGAAGTAGAACAGAAAAACAAACAGATGCAAGAAGAAAAAGGGATTCAAAAGGAACCAACAGAAGCAGGGGTGATAAGTAAGAAGGGAGGTATCACAACTCAAGTACTTGTCAAGAAAGAAAGATCAACAAGAAAGAAAAAGATGAAGAGCAAGAAAAAGGCTCACAAAGTTTGGAAGAACAAGAAAATCCCAACTGAAGGATTCTCTAAGGGTGATAAGGTGCAATTAGTATATCAACAGCAGGGAGCAGAAGATTATTACACTGTCAATCAAATACTTTCTCTTGAGCATATGGAAATTGAACATCAAGGCACACAGAGAAAGCTGACAGTGAGGGGTGACAAGTTGAGACATCACCAACATCAACCACCTTAATGGCAACCCATGGTTTAAGATTTCTGTCTTCTCTTTTATTCAATAAGCTATGATTCCTCTGAACATGATTTTGAATTTTCATGCCTGGTAAATGCATATATCATTTTGAAGCACATAGCAAACTTCTAAGTTTAGTGTACCTTAAGGCACACCCAAGTTCATTGTTCAAAGAAGGGGATTGTCTTTTAGAACATATGCATAATTCTGTTGATAAAGCATGTGACCAAACACTAAGTTTGGTGTCTGCATGTGCAACAATGTTCAGAAGATCATTTCCCAATCATGGACTCAAAACCATACAGACAAGGAATCATACATCAATTTTTTTAAAAAAATGCATCAATTGTGAGAACGGTTTGCACTGTTGAGCCGTCCCCTCAATAAAAGATAAGTTTGGTGTTCACCAACTTTTAGCATTTTATTTAGGGACACAATTGATCACAAAAAAAAATTTATTTTAACTATTAAGCAAACCAAAACAATTCATTTTATTATTGCAAATAAATTGCCACGGTTATATTAATATTCTAAGCTAGCTGTTTTGGTTCAGGTGGAAGAAAAAGGTTAAGACAAAACTCAAGGAGGGGCCACGGTTAGGAGGAGTTATGTGAGGAAGGTCACATGTGCCTAGGAGAACGCGTTTATGGAGGACAGAATTTGCATGCATGCAACATTGAACACCTAAATGCATGCAGCCAATGGGAGGAGGATCCTCGTCAAGCCTCAACCATGCATGCAAGCCGTCCATCTCATGCATTCCTTGAATGAGCAAACCAATCTCAGCCCTTCATGAACACTAACGGTTCCTTCTTCATTCATTCATTGTGGTTTTGTTGAAAAGCTTGGAAACATGGCCAATTAATAGCCGTTGCACCAACACGGCATACACACTCCCATTCAAGCCACTTTCATATGAAACCACACTCTATTCCACTTCCAAAACCAACATAATTCCCTTACCTCACACATCAAAACCGAACCAAAATTCACCCCAAACACAACACATATTTCTTCTACTCTCACTTCCTCTTTCTTTTCACTTTAATTTCAATGGCTTCCTCAAGCTCAAAAAGAAGGCCGGGAAAAGAACCTATGGTAACCGAACCTCCATCATTTGACGCACGCAAGTTTAGATCCCAATTCCATGAAGGGAGATATCATAGGTTCATGGAGGCAAAGAATGTCATTTATGAGAAAGGCCTTGATTTGAGGGAAGGAGAATACCCATTATGAGGCAAATTACTAGAGAAAGGAGGTGGGAACTCTTGTGTGCTCCTCTGACTGACATTAGTGCAGTAATGATC
>NW_026265226.1:24453-25727 GCF_000817695.3 Arachis duranensis | reverse complement strand
TTTTTATTTTAGAGGTCGTAATACCTTGCCATCTCTGAATTATGACTTAAGCATAAGACTCTGTATGGTGGGGTATTACATTATGGTATCAGAGCAGTTCGTTCCTGTAGAGCCTGAGGGATGGACTGATTATGCTTCTGTGCATTCTCTGTGTGTGTGTTATGTGCTATTAGTATATCTGCTTGATATAATTGGCATAAACGTTCATGAGAATGCATTTGGGACTTTGAAGTACTAGACTTCCGATATTGAGACTGATCAACTTAATATCGATTGTTTGGTATGTATAGGAACCAGATGGCGCCTCGTTGACGCGGTAGAGGTAGTGTGAGAGGTCGTACGAACGCTCGTGCGCCGGAGAATAACCCTCACGACTCGGTGAACTTTATGACTGCGTTGGAGAACATGGCTGCTGCTATGCATGCCACTGCTGAGGCTCTTGGTCAACAGATGAACAACCATGGTAATGATGGAGGTGGAGTTCATGGCCCGATGACACTGGCAAACTTTTTGAAGGTTAATCCGCCTAAGTTCAAGGGAACTACTAATCCGACTGAGGCTGATACATGGTTTCAGGCTATAGAGCGAGCGCTGCAAGCGCAAGTGGTGCCTGAAGGACAGCGTGTCGAGTTTGCTACCTATATGCTTGTCGGTGAAGCGTCCCATTGGTGGCAAGGTATCCGACGCCTTCTGCAGCAGGGTGATGATTATATCACTTGGAATGTTTTCCAAGAAGAGTTCTATAAGAAGTACTTTCCGACTTCTGCTAGGACGGCTAAGGAACTTGAATTGTTACAGCTGAAGCAGGGCACTATGTCCATATCAGAGTATACTGACAAGTTTGAGGAGCTGTTCAAGTTCTCTCGTATGTGCCAAGGGACTCCGGTGGAATATGAGGAATGGAAGATTGTAACTTTAGGTTATGATCTAAGAGTGTACAATGCTACCCATGAAGCCATGGTAACTAGGCTAGGATGCCCGGAAGTTTCCTTTAGGTTCAAGCAGCGTGATTTTGTTCATAATTTAATCTGCTTACCGATGATTGGTCTTGATCTTATCTTGGGATTAGACTGGTTATCTAAGAACCATGTTCTGCTAGATTGTTCTACAAAGTCGGTGTACTTTATGCCGGAAGATACAGAAGGGCTAGTTGTGGTGAATAATTATTACTTGAATTCGATGATGGTGAACTGTTCCGGAACCGAATGTCAGGGTATCCTGTTGTTAACCGCGGGTGTTTCGGGTGATGATCAAAGGTTGGAACAGATTCCAGT
>NW_026265226.1:20055-20510 GCF_000817695.3 Arachis duranensis | reverse complement strand
CCGCATTTATTCTCAGGTAATTGCATTTGAATTTTGTGGGCAAAATTCCCAATTAGGTGGGTAGAATGTAAAACCCGGTTAATTAACGGCTAATTAACCTATAAATGAGAATTTATTCTAGAAAGCCCAAAATGTGATTTTTATGGCTAAATGTGATAGAGGAGATTGAGACGAGAATTTTGGTACCAATTTCATAGAATTCGGACCAAGATTGGACCGAACGGGCTAAACCGGGCCAATTGGACCCAAAGTGGGCCCTTGGCCCAACATAACTTAACCAAAACCCTAGTTTTCAGCACTCTCTCTCCTCATTTGTTACACACACAAGCTAAAATTTGAGAGAAAGGGAGGAAGAACTCTCTCTCAACTTCTTCCTCTCACTTGATCTTCAAACCACCATAACTTTTGATCTAGAGCTCCGATTGCCGCTCCGTTTGCGGCCACGCGTTCACCGT
>NW_026265226.1:14637-17509 GCF_000817695.3 Arachis duranensis | reverse complement strand
GTTTTGCTTAGATACTTTTATCTCCATTAAATAATACAAACTGTGATGACTCCTCTTATGGGAGATTTTGGAGAATAGGTTTTATGTATTTGTGTCCCTTTGGGTTTCCTTTGGGGTTTTCCTTATTATATCATATGTATATATTGTTATGCTCGGATCGGTTATCTTCGCAGCTGGATCTTGAGTCTTGATATTCCTGTTTTTGACACTCCTTTGTATATATATAATCTCGCGTTGGTTATCCTTGTTCGTTACGTTATCGATCGGAGTGTTGCGCTTTAAGGTTGCGGTTTTTGTTTACCCCTTTTTCTACAAAGGCTCCTAGTTATAATCAATCATTCATACTACTATACGTACTAAATTTTTATTTTAGAGGTCGTAATACCTTGCCATCTCTGAATTATGACTTAAGCATAAGACTCTGTATGGTGGGGTATTACATCCATCAAACTTGGATGTTGGTTTAGTGAAATCACCAAGCATTCTCCTTGCATTATTGTTGTTGGGTTCGGCTGCCATCTCCTTCTCTTGTTCAAAAATTTCAGAAAGGTTGCCTCTGGATTGTTGTAATTTATCTTCTCTTAGTTTCCTTTTCAGAGTCCTTTCAGGTTCTGGATCAGCTTCAACAAAGATGCCTTTTTCCTTATTCCTGCTCATATGAAAGAGAAGAGAAAAAGAAAAAGGAAGAGGAATCCTCTATATCTGGACAAAGAGGATCCTTATTATTAGTAGAAGAAGAAAGGAATAAGAGTGGAGAATCTAATCACAAGGGTGAGGATAGAGGCAGTGATTGGAGATGAAGATAAGATATAATTAAAATTAAAATTTAAAACAATTAAAAAGAATTTTTGAAAAAGAGATGAGATATTTTCGAAAATTAAAGAGGGTAAAGTAGTTAGGTGGTTTTGAAAAAGATAAGAAACAAACAAAAAGTCAAATAGTTAGTTGAAAAAGATATTAAAATTAAATTTGAAAAGATAAGAAGATAAGAAGTTAGAAAAGATATTTTAAAATCAAATTTTTGAAAAAGATAAAGTTTTGAAAAAGATATGATATAAAAGATAAGATAAGATAGATTTAATTTTTAAAATTAAAATTAATTACTTAACTAATAAGAAACTAAAAGATAGGATTCTAAAATTTAAAGATTGAACCTTTCTTAACAAGAAAGTAACAAACTTCAAATTTTTGAATCAATCATATTACTTGTTAGTATAATTTTCGAAAATCAAGATAAAATTAAGAAAAAGATTTTTTTGAAAAATATTTAAAAAGATTTTCGAAAAATAAAAAATAAAAATAAAAAAGATTTAATTTTTGAAAAAGATTTTGAAAAGATAAGATTTTTAAAATTGAAAATTTGACTTGACTCATGAGAAACAACTAATTTTAAAAATTTTTGACTAAGTCAACTCAAATTTTCGAAAATTAGGAGAGAAATAAGGAAAAGATATATTTTTTTTATTTTTGAATTTTTAATGATGAGAGAGAAAAACAACAAAAATGACTTATAACATGAAAATTATGAATCAAAACTCATGATGTATGCAAGAACACTATGAATGTCAAGATGAACACCAAGAACACTTAGAAGATCATGATGAACATCAAGAACATATTTTTGAAAAATTTTTTATGCAAAGAAAACATGCAAGACACCAAACTTAGAATTCTTTAATGCATGGATACTATGAATGCAAAATTGCATATGAAAAACAATAAAAGACACAAAACAAGAAAACATCAAGATCAAACAAGAAGATTTACCAAGAACAACTTGAAGATAATGAAGAACACTATGAATGCATGAATTTTTCGAAAAATGCATAATAATTTTTGAAACATGCAATTGACACCAAACTTAAAAATTGACTCAAGACTCAAACAAGAAACAAAAAATATTTTTGGTTTTTATGATTTTATGATTTTTTTGTATTTTTATTATTATTTTTTTTTCGAAAATTATATTTCTGAAAAACGAAAATAAAGAAAAAATTTTTTTGAAAGATTTTTGAAAACTTTTTTTGAAAGGAAAATAAAAAGAAAATTACCTAATCTGAGCAACAAGATGAGCCGTCAGTTGTCCATACTCGAACAATCCCCGGCAACGGCGCCAAAAACTTGATAGGCGAAATTGTGATCATCAACAATGGCTCCAAAGATTTGGTGCTCTCAAACGTGAATCTCACTTTGTCACAACTCCGCACAACTAACCAGCAAGTATACTGGGTCGTCCAAGTAATACCTTATGTGAGTAAGGGTCGATCCCACAGAGATTGTTGGTATGAAGCAAGTTATGGTCATCTTGTAAATCCCAGTCAGGCGGATTTAACTGGATTAAGAGATTATTGGTTTAAATAAAGATAATAAAACAAACAGAAAATAAAGATAAAGTTACTCATGTAATTCAATGGTGGGAATTTCAGATAGGTGTATGGAGGTGCTGTGTTCCTTCTGAATCTCTGCTTTCCTACTTCTTCCTTCTAGTTTTTCATCACTTCTTTCCATGGCAAGCTGTATGTAGGGCATCACCGTTGTCAATGGCTACATCCCATCCTCTCATTGAAAATGGTCCAAATGCTCTATCACAGCACGGCTATTCATCTGTCGGTTCTCAATCAGGTTGGAATAGAATCCAGTGATTCTTTTGCGTCTGTCACTAACGCCCAGCTGATGAGCGGATAATTTGTACGCTTTTTGGCATTGTTTTTAGTATGTTTTTAGTATGATCTAGTTAGTTTTTAGTATATTTTCATTAGTTTTTAGTTAAAATTCACTTTTCTGGACTTTACTATGAGTTTGTGTGTTTTTCTGTGATTTCAGGTATTTTCTGGCTGAAATTGAGGGACCTTAGCAAAAATCTGATTCAGAG
>NW_026265226.1:8881-9212 GCF_000817695.3 Arachis duranensis | reverse complement strand
AAACCCTTCACCTATCAAATCCCATCTTTCTCTTCACCACTCACATCCATCCTTCATAAAATCCCACCTACCTCACCATTCGAATTCAAACCACTTTCCCACCCAAACCCACCCTCAAGTGACCGAAACCTACCCTTTGCCTCTCCTATATAAACCCTCCTTCACTCCTTCATTTTCACACAACATACACACCACTTCTCCCCTTCTTGGCCGAAAACAAAAGCCATTCCCTTTCCCCTCATTTCTTCTTCTTCTACTCTCTTCTTTCATCTTTTGCTCGAGGACGAGCAAACATTTTAAGTTTGGTGTGGTAAAAGCATTGCTTTTTGTT
>NW_026265226.1:8520-8782 GCF_000817695.3 Arachis duranensis | reverse complement strand
GGAAGGCAAAAGCTTCCACCTCCGAGTCATGGGAGATGGATAGATTTCTCTCAAGGGTGCATCAAGACCACTTCTATGAAGTTGTGGCCTTGAAGAAGATGATCCCCGAGGTCCCTTTTTCACTCAAAAAGGGTGAACATCCGGAGATCCAACATGAGATCCAAAGAAGAGGTTGGGAAGTTCTTACCAACCCCATTCAACAAGTCGGAATCTTGATGGTTCAAGAGTTCTATGCCAATGCATGGATCACCAAGAACCACGA
>NW_026265226.1:2889-5555 GCF_000817695.3 Arachis duranensis | reverse complement strand
AGATTTACAAGATGACCATAGCTTGCTTCATACTAACAATCTCCGTGGGATCGACCCTTACTCGCGTAAGGTTTATTACTTGGACGACCCAGTGCACTTGCTGGTTAGTTGTGCGGAGTTGCAAAAGTGTGATTGCAATTTCATGCATCACCAGCCTTCAGGAATTTGAAGCTCGTCACAGTCATTCAATCCCGGAATCCTACTCGGAATACCATAGACAAGGTTAGACTTTCCGGATTCCCATGAATGCCGCCATCAATTCTAGCTTATACCACGAAGATTCTGATCAAGGAATCTAAGAGATATGCGCCGGGCCTAAGGTAGAACGGAAGTGGTTGTTAGTCACGCGCGTTCATAGGTGAGAATGATGATGAGTGTCACGGATCATCACATTCATCAAGTTGAAGTGCAACGAATATCTTAGAACAGGAATAAATCGAATTGGATAGAAGATAGTAGTAATTGCATTAAAACTTAAGCTACAGCAGAGCTCCACACCCTTAATCTATGGTATGTAGAACTCCACCGTTGAAAATACATAAGTGAAAGGTCCAGGCATGGCCGACTGGCCAGCCCCCAGATCTAAGAACTAAACGTTCAAAGATTGAATAATACAATCAAAGATATCTAATAAACTAGTAAAAAGTTCTATTTATACTAAACTAGCTACTAGGGTTTACAGAGGTAAGTAATTGATGCATAAATTCACTTCCGGGGCTCACTTGGTGTGTGCTTGGACTGAGCTTGATCTATCCAGGAGCTGAGGCTTCTCTTGGAGTTGAACGCCAAGTTGTAACATGTTTTGGGCGTTCAACTCTGGTCCGTGACGTGTTTCTGGCGTTTGACTCCAGAATGCAGCATGGAACTGGCGTTGAGCACCAGTTTACGTCGTTAAATCTCAAATAAAGTATGAACTATTATATATTGCTGGAAAGCTCTAGATGTCTACTTTCCAACGCCGTTGAGAACGCGTCATTTGGAGTTCTGTAGCTCCAGAAAATCCATTTTGAGTGCAGGGAGGTCAGATTCCAACAGCATCAGCAGTCCTTTGTCAGCCTCCTATCAGAGTTTTGCTCAGATCCCTCAATTTCAGCCAGAAAATACCTAAAATCACAGAAAAATACACAAACTCATAGTAAAGTCCAGAATTGTGAATTTAGCATAAAAACTAATGAAAACATCCCTAAAAGTAACTAGATCATACTAAAAACTACCTAAAAACGATGCCAAAAAGTGTATAAATTATCCGCTCATCAGTCTCCCCTCTGTTCACATACCTCCAATAACGGCGATGGTGAGGACCTCAACGGCAGTGACGAAGCGGGCTCCGACGGCGCACGGGTCTCCTTCCTCCTCCTCTCTTCGATCGCGTTGTTCCCTCTCTCTACGGTGACAACGCATGTGGCAGATCAAAGGCAGTCTAGCTGCGGTGCATGCAATGGCGGCTGCGGGGAGGCGGTAGCCCCTCTACCTTCTCCTCTACTCTCTCGGACCCCTCTCTTCCCCTCTGTATGATTGTCGTTTCATGTGTGAATTATAGGAGGAAGGGAAGCAGGTTGAGTGCGGTGGCTGGGTTGGGAATTAGGGTTTTCACTATTTGAAAATTATGGTTAGGGTTAAGCTAGAGGTAGTTTTGTAATTTCAAATAAAAATATGGATAATATAGTAATTAAAAATAATATAATTAATTTTTCTATTTTCCAAAACAGCAGTATCAATATATTAAAATATTGATTATTTAATCCAAATCATATAAAAATTCTTATTATTTCATAACTACCAACTCTATAATTTGAATATAGAAAATAATTTAATAATTGTAAAATTGGATAATAAACCTTAATTTATTTCAAATTCAATTAATCGAAACTAGCTTTAATTTTTCTTTAATAAAAAAATTTCTGAAATTAAAGCTACAAAAATACTGAATTTGAAATTAGCTCATGATAGCCCTTTTTCAGAAGTTCTAGATCTTACATACTCTCTTTTGTTTATTTTTTTATTTCTTGATTGAATGATTTATTTCTTTTTCTTTTTTGTTTTTGTAGGGGTAAATATTGAAAATTGTTATTAATATATGAGGTCTATATTAATTTTATAAGTATCATGAATATTTTTCTTTTTCTGATTTTTTTGCACTGAAAGGAATTCAGTCTGATTTAGATTTTTTCCCTTTTTTTAACCTTCTAATTAAAATTGTGTGTTTTAATTTACTAACCAGATTTCATTTGTATGATTGATGAGCGGATAATTTATACGCTTTTTGGCATTGTTTTTATATAGTTTTTAGTAAGTTTGAGCTACTTTTAGGGATGTTTTCACTAGTTTTTATGTTAAATTCACATTTCTGGACTTTACTATGAGTTTGTGTGTTTTTCTGTGATTTCAGGTAAATTCTGACTGAAATTGAGGGATTTGAGCAAAACTCTGAAGAAGGCTGACAAAAGGACTGCTGATGCTGTTGGAATCTGACCTCTCTGCACTCGAAATGGATTTTCTGGAGCTACAGAACTCCAATTGGTGCGCTCTCAACGGCGTTGGAAAGTAGACATCCAGGGCTTTCCAGCAATATATAATAGTCCATACTTTATTCGAAGAATGACGACGTAACTTGGCGTTGAACGCCAAGTACACGCTGCTGTCTGGAGTTAAACGCCAGAAAAACG
>NW_026265226.1:0-211 GCF_000817695.3 Arachis duranensis | reverse complement strand
TAATAATAATAATAATGCAAGGAGAATGCTTGGTGACTTCACAAAGCCAACATCCAAGTTTGATGGAAGAAGTATCTCCATCCCTGCCATTGGAGCCAATAACTTTGAGCTTAAGCCTCAACTAGTTGCTTTAATGCAACAAAACTGCAAGTTTTATGGACTTCCATCCGAAGATCCTTATCAGTTTTTAACTGAGTTCTTGCAGATCTGT
>NW_026265225.1:17104-25733 GCF_000817695.3 Arachis duranensis | reverse complement strand
TTTTTAGAGTTTTTTAGGGTTTTTAAGGTTTTCTAGTGTTTTTAGGGTTTTCTAGGATTTTTTACCGTTTTAGGGTTTTTAAGGTTTTCTAAAAAATCATAGAAAACCCTAAAAATCTTAAAAAACCGTAAAAAACCTTAAATAAACCATAGAAAACACTAAAAACAGAAAAAACCCTAAAAAAATCTAAAAACCATAAGAAAATCCTAGAAAACCTAAAAACCATAAAAACCCTAGAAAATCCAAAATACCCTAAAAACCATAGAAAATCCTAAAAAACAATAAAATTCCAATAAAACCCTAAAAAAATCCTCAAAAACCTTAAAAAACCCTAAAAAAACCCTACAAAACCCTAAAAAATCCTTGAAATCCGAGAAAATCATAAAATCCCTAAAAAACCATAAAAAATCCCTAAAAAATCCTAGAAACCTGAAAACTCTAAAAAATTCTAGAAAACCCTAAAAATACTAGAAATCTATAAAAAACCCAAGAAAACCCTGAAAAACCCTAAAAATCCATAAAACCCTAAAAACCCCAAAAAAAATCTAGAAAATCCAAGAAAACCCTAAAAAACAGTAAAAATCCTAAAAAATCCTAAAAGCTCAAAAAGCTCCTAAAAACCCTAAAAATCCTAGAAAACCCTAAAAAACCGTAGATAACCCTAGAAAATCCGGAAAAATCTTAAAAACCCTAGAAAATAAAAAAAACCCTAAAAACCTCAGAAAAACCTAAAAAACCCTAGAAAAATCCAAAACACCCTACAAAATCTTAAAAACCCTAGAAAACCCTAAAAAATTCTAAAAACCCTAGAAAACCCTAAAAACCAAAGAAAATTCTAAAAAACCTCTAGAAAACCTTAAAAAATCCTAAAAACAATAGAAAATCCTAAAATACCCTACAAAACCCTAAAAACCGAAAAAAAACCCTAGAAAACCCTAAAAACCAAAGAAAATTCTAAAAAACCTCTAGAAAACCTTAAAAAATCCTAAAAACAATAGAAAATCCTAAAATACCCTACAAAACCCTAAAAACGGAAAAAAACCCTAGAAAACCCTAAAAACTGTAGAAAATCCTAAAAACACCAAAAAACCGTAAAAAACACTAAAAGCCCTAAAAACCGCTAGAAAACCAAAAAACCCTAAAAAACAAAAAAAGCCTAGAAAATCCTAAAAAAATCCTAAAAACCCTAGAAAATCCTTAAAAAATTCCTAAAAACCCTAGAAAACTCTAACTAAAGTTTAGGAATTTTTAGGGTTTCTAGGTTTTCTAGGGCCTTTTAGGGTTTCTATGGTTTTCTAGAGTTTTTAAAATTTTTCTTTGGTTTTCTAGGATTTTAGGGTTTCTTAGGGTTTTATAGGATTTTTAGTATCTTTTAGGGTTTCCTAGGGTTTTCATCGGTTTTTTTGGGTTTTCAACGTTTTTTAGGGTTTTCTAGGGTTTTTTTATGGTTCTTATGATTTTTAGGGTTTTCTAGAGTTTTTGGGGTTTTTATGGTTTTCTAAGATTTTTTATGTGGGGTTTTTATGGTTTTCTATGATTTTTTATGATTTTCTAGGGTTTTTAGGGTTTTCTATGATTTTTTACGATTTTCTAGGGTTTTTTAGTTTTTTTAGGGTTTCTTTGGATTCTCTACGGTTTTTAGGGATTTTTTGGGTTTTCTAGGATTTTTTGGGGTCCTTTATGATTTTTTAGGGTTTTTTAGGGTGTTCAGGGTTTTTTCGGATTGTCTAGGGATTTTTCGATTTTTTAGGGTTTTCTATTCTTTTTTAGGGTTTTTGAGGGTTTTCTATTCCTTTTTCGGGTTTTTATATTTTTAGGAGTTTTTTTGGGTTTTCTAGGATTTTTAGATTTTTATGGTTTTTAGGATTTTTTTGGGTTTTCGGGTTTTTTTGGGTTTTCTAAGGGTTTTTAGGATTTTCTAGTGTTTTTAGGGTTTTTTAGGGTTTTCTAGGATTTTAAGGGGTTTTTAAAGTTTTCTAGGGTTTTTACGGTATTTCTGGAATTTCTAGGGTTTTCTATGTTATTTAGGGTATTTTAGGGTTTTTTAGGATTTTCTAGGATTTTTAGGGTTTTAAAGGTTTTCTAGGATTTTTCGGATTTTTTAAGATTTGCACGGGTTTTTAGAGTTTTTTAGGGTTTTTAAGGTTTTCTAGTGTTTTTAGGGTTTTCTAGGATTTTTTACCGTTTTAGGGTTTTTAGGGTTTTCTAAAAAATCATAAAAACCCTAAAAATCATAAAAAACCGTAAAAAAACCTTAAAAAAAACATAGAAAACACTAAAAACAGTAAAAACCCTAAAAAAACCTAAAAACCATAAGAAAATCCTAGAAAAACCTAAAAACCATAAAACCCTAGAAAATCCAAAATACCCTAAAAACCATAGAAAATCCTAAAAAACAATAAAATTCCAATAAAACCCTAAAAAATCCTCAAAAACCTTAAAAAAACCCTAAAAAAACCCTACAAAACCCTTTTTCCTAGAAATCCGAGAAAATCATAAAATCCCTAAAAAACCATAAAAAATCCCTAAAAAATCCTAGAAACCTGAAAACTCTAAAAAAATTCTAGAAAACCCTAAAAATACTAGAAATCTATAAAAAACCCTTAAAACCCTAGAAAACCCTAAAAAACCCTAAAAATCCATAAAAACCCTAAAAACCCCAAAAAAATCTAGAAAATCCAAGAAAACCCTAAAAAACAGTAAAAATCCTAAAAAATCCTAAAAACTCAAAAAGCCCCTAAAAACCCTAAAAATTCTAGAAAACCCTTAAAAACCGTAGATAACCCTAGAAAATCCTGTAAAATCCTAAAAACTCTAGAAAATAAAAAAACCCTAAAAACCTCAGAAAAACCTAAAAAACCCTAGAAAAATCCAAAAAACCCTAAAAATTCTAAAAATTCTAAAAACTCTAGAAAACCCTAAAAACCAAAGAAAATTCTAAAAAACCTCTAGAAAGCCTTAAAAAATCCTAAAAACCCTAAAATACCCTACAAAACCCTAAAAACCGAAAAAAACCCTAGAAACCCCTAAAAACTGTATAAAATCCTAAAAACACCAAAAAATAAAAAAAACACTAAAAGCCCAAAAATACCCTAGAAAACCAAAAAACCCTAAAAAATAAAAAAAGCATAAAAAATCCTAAAAAACCCTAAAAACCCTAGAAAATCCTAAAAAATTCCTAAAAACCCTAGAAAACTCTAAAAAACCCTAAAACGCTAAAAAAATCCTAAAAAGCCTAAAAAACCCTAAAAACCCTAGAAAACCGTAATAAACCCTGAAAGTCGTAGAAAACCCTAAAAACCCCTAAAAAACGTAAAAAAACATAGAAAACCCAAAAAACCCCTAAAAACCCTAAAAACTGCTAAAATGCCCTAGAAATTCATAGAAACCATCGAAAATTCTAGAAAACCCTAAAATACCATAAAAATCCTAGAAAACAATAAAAATCCTAGAATAAACCATAGAGAAGTCTAAAAATCCTAGAAGACCCTAAAAAACCCTAAAAACTCTGAAAAACCCTAGAAATTCTAGAAACCCAAAAAATACCTAAAAACCCTAGAAAACGGTAAAAACCCTAATAGCTCTACAAAACCTTAGAAAAACCTAACAACTCTAGAAAAATCATAAAGACTCTAAAAAGCCCTTGAAAACCCTAAAAACCCTAAAGTTTAGGAATTTTTAGGGTTTCTAGGTTTTCTATGATATTTTAGGGTTTTCTAGGATTTTCGAGGGTTTCTATGATTTTCTAGGGCTTTTTAGCAGTTTTTAGGGTTTCTAGGGGTTTTTTGGGTTTTCTATGTTTTTTACGTTTTTTAGGATTTTTTAGGGTTTTCTACGATTTTCAGGGTTTATTACGGTTTTCTAGGGTTTTTAGGGTTTTTTAGGCTTTTTAGGATTTTTTAGCGTTTTAGGGTTTTTTAGAGTTTTCTAGGGTTTTTAGGAATTTTTTAGGATTTTCTAGGGTTTTTAGGGTTTTTTAGGAGTTGTTAGGCTTTTTTTTGTTTTTTAGGGTTTTTTGGTTTTCTAGGGTTTTTTAGGGCTTTTTTGTGTTTTTTACGGTTTTTTGGTGTTTTTAGGATTTTCTACAATTTTTAGGGTTTTCTAGGGTTTTTTTTTTCGGTTTTTAGGGTTTTGTAGGGTATTTTAGGGGTTTCAATGGTTTTTAGGATTTTTTAAGGCTTTCTAGAGGTTTTTTAGAATTTTTTTTGGTTTTTAGGGTTTTCAGGGTTTTTAGGATTTTGTAGGGTTTTTTGGATTTTTCTAGGGTTTTTTAGGTTTTTCTGAGGTTTTTAGGATTTTTTTATTTTCTAGGATTTTTAGGATTTTTCAGGATTTTCTAGGGTTATCTACAGTTTTTTAGGGTTTTCTAGGATTTTTAGGGTTTTTAGGAGCTTTTTGAGTTTTTAGGATTTTTTAGTATTTTTACTCTTTTTTAGGGTTTCCTTGGATTTTCTAGATTCTTTTGGGGTTTTTAGGGTTTTTATGGATTTTTAGGGTTTTTTAGGGTTTTCTAGGGTTTTAAGGATTTTTATAGATTTCTAGTATTTTTAGGGTTTTCTAGAATTTTTTAGAGTTTTCAGGTTTCTAGGATTTTTTAGGGATTTTTTATGGTTTTTTAGGGATTTTATGATTTTCTCAGATTTCTAGGATTTTTTAGGGTTTTGTAGGATTTTTTTAAGGTTTTTGAGGATTTTTTAGGGTTTTATTGGGATTTTATTGTTTTTTAGGATTTTCTATGGTTTTTAGGGTATTTTGGATTTTCTAGGATTTTTATGGTTTTTAGGTTTTTCTAGGATTTTCTTATGGTTTTTAGGTTTTTTTTAGGGTTTTTTACTGTTTTTAGTATTTTCTATGGTTTTTTAAGGTTTTTTACGGTTTTTTATGATTTTTAGGGTTTTCTATGATTTTTTAGAAAACCCTAAAAACCCTAAAACGGTAAAAAATCCTTGAAAACCTTAAAAACACTAGAAAATCTTAAAAACCCTAAAAAACCCTAGAAAACCCTAGAAGTTCCAGAAATACCGTAAAAATCCTAGAAAACTTTATAAACCCCTTAAAATCCTAGAAAACCCTAAAAAACCCTAAAAACACTAGAAAATCCTAAAAACCCTTAGAAATCCCAAAAAAACCCGAAAACCCAAGAAAACCCTAAAAACCATAAAAATCTAAAAATCCTAGAAAACCCAAAAAAACTCCTAAAAAAATAAAAACCCTAAAAAGGAATAGAAAACCCTCAAAAAGCCTAAAAAAGAATAGAAAACCCTAAAAAATAGAAAAATTCCTAGACAATCCGAAAAAACGTTGAACACCCTAAAAAATCCAAAAAAATCATAAAGGACCCCAAAAAATCCTAGAAAATCCAAAAAATCCCTAAAAACCGTAGAGAATCCTAAGAAACCCTAAAAAAACTAAAAAACCCTAGAAAACCGTAAAAAATCCTAGAAAACCCTAAAAACCCTAGAAATCATAAAAAATCCTAGAAAACCATAAAAACCCCAAAAACTCTAGAAACCCTAAAAAATCATAAGAACCATAAAAAAACCCAAGAAAACCCTAAAAAACGCTGAAAACCCAAAAAAAACCCATGAAAACCCTAGGAAACCCTAAAAGATACTAAAAATCCTATAAAACCCTAAGAAACTCTAAAATCCTAGAAAACCAAAGAAAACTTTAAAAACTCTAGAAAACCATAGAAACCCTAAAAGGCCCAAAAACCCTAGAAAATCCTAAAAATCCTAGAAAACAATAAAAATCCTAGAATAAACCATAGAGAAGTCTAAAAATCCTAGAAGACCCTAAAAAACCTTAAAAACTCTGAAAAACCCTAGAAATCCTAGAAAACCCAAAAAATACCTAAAAACCCTAGAGAACGGTAAAAACCCTAATAGCTCTACAAAACCCTAGAAAACCCTAACAACTCTAGAAAAATCATAAAGACTCTAAAAAGCCCTTGAAAACCCTAAAAACCCTAAAGTTTAGGAATTTTTAGGGTTTCTAGGTTTTCTAGGGCCTTTTAGGGTTTCTATGGTTTTCTAGAGTTTTTAAAGTTTTCTTTGGTTTTCTAGGATTTTAGGGTTTCTTAGGGTTTTATAGGATTTTTAGTTTCTTTTAGGGTTTCCTAGGATTTTCATGGGTTTTTTGGGTTTTCAGCGTTTTTTAGGGTTTTCTAGGATTTTTTTATGGTTCTTATGATTTTTTAGGGTTTTCTAGAGTTTTTGGGGTTTTTATGGTTTTCTAGGATTTTTTATGACTTTTTAGTTTTTTTAAGGGTTTCTTAGGATTCTCTACGGTTTTTAGGGATTTTTTGGGGTCCTTTATGATTTTTTATGGTTTTTTAGGGTGTTCAATCGGATTGTCTAGGGATTTTTTGATTTTTTAGGGTTTTCTATTTTTTTTTGGGGTTTTTGAGGGTTTTCTATTCCTTGTTAGGGTTTTTATTTTTTAGGAGTTTTTTGGGTTTTCTAGGATTTTTAGATTTTTATGGTTTTCTTGGTTTTTCGGGTTTTTTTGGTTTTTCTAAGCGTTTTTAGGATTTTCTAGTGTTTTTAGGGTTTTCTAGGATTTTAAGGGGTTTTTAAAGTTTTCTAGGATTTTTACGGTATTTCTGGAACTTCTAGGGTTTTCTATGTTATTTAGGGTGTTTTAGGGTTTTTTAGGGTTTTTAGGGTTTTTTAGGATTTTCTAGGATCTTTAGGATTTTAAAGGTTTTCTAGGATTTTTCGGATTTTTTAAGATTTGCAAGGGTTTTTAGAGTTTTTTAGGGTTTTTAAGGTTTTCTAGTGTTTTTAGGGTTTTCTAGGATTTTTTACCGTTTTAGGGTTTTTAGGGTTTTCTAAAAAATCTTAGAAAACCCTAAAAATCATAAAAAACCGTAAAAAACCTTAAAAAAAACCATAGAAAATACTTAAAAACCTAAAAACCATAAGAAAATCCTAGAAAAACCTAAAAACCATAAAAACCCTAGAAAATCCAAAAATCCCTAAAAAACATAGAAAATCCTAAAAAACAATAAAATCCCAATAAAACCCTAAAAAATCTTCAAAAACCTTAAAAAAAACCCTTAAAAAAATCATACAAAAACCTAAAAAATCCTAGAAATCCGAGAAAATCATAAAATCCCTAAAAAACCATAAAAAATCCTAAAAAAAAATTCTAGAAACCTAAAAACTCTAAAAAATTCTAGAAAACCCTAAAAATACTAGAAATCCATAAAAAAATCCTTAAAACCCTAGAAAACCTTAAAAATCCATAAGAACCCTAAAAACCCTAAAAAAATCTAGAAAATCTAAGAAAACCCTAAAAAACAGTAAAAATCCTAAAAAATCCTAAAAACTCAAAAACCTCCTAAAAACCCTAAAAATCCTAGAAAACCCTAAAAAATCGTAGATAACCCTAGAAAACCCTAAAAATTCCTAAACACCCTAGAAAATCATAAAAAAACCCTAAAAACCTCAGAAAACCTAAAAAATCCGAGAAAAATCCAAAAAACCCTAAAAATTCTAAAAACCCTAGAAAACCCTAAAAACCAAAGAAAATTCTAAAAAACCTCTAGAAAACCTTAAAAAATTCTAAAAACCATAGAAAACCCTAAAATACCCTACAAAACCCTAAAAACCGTAAAAAAAACCCCAAAAAATACTAAAAACTGTAGAAAATCCTAAAAACACCAAAAAACCATAAAAAACAATAAAAGCCCTAAAAAACCATAGAAAACCAAAAAACCCTAAAAAACAAAAAAAGCCTAGAAAATCCTAAAAATCCTAAAAACCCTAGAAAATCCTAAAAAATTCCTAAAAGCCCTAGAAAACTCTAAAAAACCCTAAAAACGCTAAAAAATCCTAAAAACCCTAAAAACCCTAAAAAACATAGAAAACCCAAAAAACCCGTAAAAACCCTAAAAACTCCTAAAAAGCCCTAGAAAATCATACGAACCCTCGAAAATCCTAGAAACCCCTAAAATACCATAAAAACCCTAGAATATCCTAAAAATCCTAGAAAACAATAAAAATCCTAGAATAAACCATAGAGAAGCCTAGAAATCCTAGAAGACCCTAAAAAACCCTAAAAACTTTGAAAAAACGTAGAAATCCTAGAAAACCCAAAAAATACCTAAAAATCCTAGAAAACGGTAAAAACCCTAATAGCTCTACAGAACCCTAGAAAACCCTAACAACTCTAGAAAAATCATAAAGACTCTAAAAAGCCCTTGAAAACCCTAAAAACCCTAAAGTTTAGGAATTTTTAGGGTTTCTAGGTTTTCTAGGGCCTTTTACGGTTTCTACAGTTTTCTAGAGTTCTTAAAGTTTTCTTTGGTTTTCTAGGATTTTAGGGTTTCTTAGGGTTTTATAGGATTTTTAGTATCTTTTAGGGTTTCCTAGGGTTTTCATGAGTTTTTTTGGCTTTTCAGCGTTTATTAGGGTTTTCTAGGGTTTTTTTATGGTTCTTAGGAGTTTTTTGTTTTTTAGGGTTTTCTAGGGTTTTTTATGGTTCTTATGATTTTTTAGGGTTTTCTAGAGTTTTTGGGGTTTTTATGGTTTTCTAGGATTTTTTATGATTTTCTAGGTTTTTTAGGGTTTTCTAGGATTTTTTACGATTTTCTAGGGTTTTTTAGTTTTTTTTAGATTTTTTA
>NW_026265225.1:0-16879 GCF_000817695.3 Arachis duranensis | reverse complement strand
GGGTTTTTGAGGGTTTTCTATTCCTTTTTAGGGTTTTTATTTTTTTAGGAGTTTTTTTGGGTTTTCTAGGATTTTTAGATTCTTATGGTTCTTAGGGTTTTCTTGGGTTTTCGGGTTTTTTTTGGGTTTTTTCTAAGGGTTTTTAGGATTTTCTAATGTTTTTAGGATTTTTTAGGGTTTTCTAGGATTTTAAGGGGTTTTTAAAGTTTTCTAGGGTTTTTACGGTATTTCTGAAACTTCTAGGGTTTTCTAGGGTGTTTTAGGGTTTTTTAGGGTTATTAGGGTTTTTTAGGATTTTCTAGGATTTTTAGGGTTTTAAAGGTTTTCTAGGATTTTTCGGATTTTTTAAGATTTGCATGGATTTTTAGAGTTTTTTAGGGTTTTTAAGGTTTTCTAGTGTTTTTAGGGTTTTCTAGGATTTTTTACCGTTTTATGGTTTTTAGGGTTTTCTAAAAAATCATAGAAAACCCTAAAAATCATAAAAAACCGTAAAAAACCTTAAAAAAAACACTAAAATCAGTAAAAACCCTTAAAAAAACCTAAAAAACCTAAAAATCCTAGAAAATCCTAGAAAAACCTAAAAACCATAAAAACCCTAGAAAATTCAAAATACCCTAAAAAACATAGAAAATCCTAAAAAACAATAAAATCCCAATAAAACCCTAAAAAATCTTCAAAAACCTTAAAAAAAACCCTAAAAAAAACCCTACAAAAACCTAAAAAATCCTAGAAATCCGAGAAAATCATAAAATCCCTAAAAAACCATAAAAAATCCTATAAAAATTCAAGAAACCTGAAAACTCTAAAAAAATTCTAGAAAACCCTAAAAATACTGGAAATCGATAAACAAATCCTTAAAATCCTAGAAAACCTTAAAAATCCATAAAAAACCCTAAAAACCCCAAAAAAATCTAGAAAATCTAAGAAAACCCTAAAAAACAGTAAAAATCCTAAAAAATCCTAAAAACTCAAAAAGCTCCTAAAAACCCTAAAAATCCTAGAAAACCCTAAAAAATCGTAGATAACCCTAGAAAACCCTAAAAATTCCTAAACACTCTAGAAAATCATACAAAAACCCTAAAAACCTCAGAAAACCTAAAAAACCCTAGAAAAATCCAAAAAACCCTAAAAATCCTAAAAACCCTAGAAAACCCTAAAAACCAAAGAAAACTCTAAAAAACCTCTAGAAAACCTTAAAAAATTCTAAAAACCATAGAAAACCCTAAAATACCCTACAAAACCCTAAAAACCGTAAAAAAAACCCAGAAAATACTAAAAACTGTAGAAAACCCTAAAAACACCAAAAAACCATAAAAAACAATAAACGCCCTAAAAAACCCTAGAAAACCAAAAAACCCTAAAAAACAAAAAAAAGCCTAGAAAATCCTACAAAACCCTAAAAACCCTAGAAAATCCTAAAAAAGTTCCTAAAAGCCCTAGAAAACTCTAAAAAACTCTAAAAACGCTAAAAAAAATCCTAAAAAGCCTAAAAACCCTAAAAACCCTAAAAAACATAGAAAACCCAAAAAACCCGTAAAAACCCTAAAAACTCCTAAAAAGCCCTAGAAAATCATAAAAATACCCTACAAACTTTAGAAAATTCTAAAAAATCCTAAAAATACCAAAAAATCGTAAAAAACACTAAAATCCCTAAAAAACCCTAGAAAACCCAAAAAAACCTAAAAGACACAAAAAAAGCATAGAAAATCCTAAAAAATCCTTAAAACCCTAGAAAATCCTAAAAAATCTAAAAAGCCTAAATAAATCCAAAAAATCCTAGAAAACAGTTATAAATCCTAAAAACCGTAGAAAACCATAAAAAACCTACAAGAAAATCCAGAAAATCCCTAAAAACCCTATAAAATCCTAGGGATTTTAAGAATTTTAGGATTTTCTAGGGTTTTTTAGGGCTTTTAGGGTTTTTGAGGGTTTTTAGGATTCTTTTAGGGTTTTGGGGTTTTGAGGTTTTTCAGTGTTTAGGGTTTTTTGGGATTTTTTTGGTTTTTTGGGGTTTTTTAGGGATTTAGGGATTTTTATGGTTTTTAAGGATTTTTAGGTTTTTCAAAGGTTTTTATAATTTTTTAGGTTTTCTAGAGTTTTTAGAATTTTTTAGAATTTTTAGGGTTTTCTAAGATTATTAGGGATTTTTAGAAAACCTTAAAATCCCCTAAAAATGCTAGAAACTCCTAAAAAATGCTAAAAATCCAAGAAAAACCTAAAAATCCTAGAAAACACTAAAAAACCCTAAAAAACCCTAGAAAACCCTAAAATACCCTAGAAAACTCTAAAAACCCTAAAAAATATCCTAAAAACCCTAAAAAACCCTAAAAACCCTAGAAAATACTAGAAAACCCTAAAAACTGTAAAAACCCTAAAACCCCTAAAAAATTCAAAAACCCTAAAAATCCTAGAAAATACCTAAAAAACCTTAAAAAACCTAAGAAAACCACAAAAAACCCGAAAAACCCAAAAAAACCATAGAAAACCCTAAACCATAGAAAAACTTGAAAATCCTAAAAACCATAGAAAATTCAAAAAAAATCCTAAAATTTCTAGAGAATCCTAAAAAACCTTAAATACCTTGAAAATGTTAGAAAACCCTAAAAAACCTAAACAAACCCTAGAAAACCCAAAAAAAACTCCTAAAAATCCTAGAAAATCCTACAAAACCCTAAAAACCCTTGAAAACCCTAAAAAGTCTAGAAAACCCTAAAAACCCTAAAAAACAATAAAAAACCTAAAAAACTCTAAAAAATCCTAAAAACAAAAAAAAAACCTAAAAACCCTAGAAAATCCAAAAAAATCCTAAAAATCCTAAAAAATCCTAAAATGCCTTAACCTTAGAAAACCCAAAAAAAACCTTGGAAAGCTTAAAAAACCCCAAAAACCCTAAAAACCCAAAAAACCTTCGAAAACCTTAAAAACCTTAGAAAACCATATAAAACCCTAGAAAACCATAAAAAATAAGAGAAAACCCTAAAATACATAAAAAATCCTTAGAAAACCCTAAAAAACCATAGAAAACGGTAAAAACCAAAAATCCCCAAGAGAATCCTAAAAAACCCTAAAAATGCTAAAAAAACCCTAGAAAACCTAGAAAACCCAAAAATCCTTAAACACCTTAGAAAACCTTAGAAAATACTAAAAATCCCTAAAATACCGTAAAAACAGTAGAAAACCTTAAAAACCCCTAAAAACGCTAGAAATCCCTAAAAAATCCTAAAAATCCAAGAAAACCCTAAAAACCCTAGAAAATCCTAGAAAACCCTAAAAAATCCTAAAAATCCAAGAAAACCCTAAAACACCCTAGAAAACTCTAAAAAACACTAAAAAATATCCTAAAAACCCTAAAAAACCCTAAAAACCCTAGGTAATCCTAGAAAATCCTAAAAACTGTAAAAACCCTAAAAACCCCTAAAAAATTCAAAAACCCTAAAAATCCTTGAAAATACCTATAAAACCTTAAAAAAACCCTAGAAAACCACGAAAAACCCGAAAAACCCAAAAATACCATAGAAAACCCTAAACCATAGAAAACCTTAAAAATCCTAAAAACCATAGAAAATTCAAAAAAAACCCTAAAATTTCTAGAGAATCCTAAAAAAACCTTAAATACCTTAAAAATGTTAAAAAACCCTAAAAAACCTAAAAAACACCCTAGAAAACCCAAAAAAAACTCCTAAAAATCCTAGAAAATCGTACAAAACCCAAAAAACCCTAGAAAACCATAAAAAGTCTAGAAAATCCTAAAAACCCTAAAAAACCATTAAAAAACCTAGAAAACTCTAAAAAATCCTAAAACCCTTTAACCTTAGAAAACCCAAAAAAAACCTTGGAAAACCTAAAAAACCCCAAAAACCCTAAAAACCCAAAAAACCCCTATAAAACCATAAAAAACCCTAGAAACCTTAGAAAACCCAAAAAATCCTAAAAACCCTAGAAAACCATAAAAAAACCCTAAAAACCCTAGAAAACCATAAAAAACCCTAGAAACCTTATAAAACCCTAAAAACCCTAGAAAAACCTAAAAACCCCGCAAAACCCTAAAAAACCCTAAAACCCCTCGAAAACCCTAAAAAACTCTAGAAAATCCTAAAATTTCCAAAAACCCTAAAAAATCCCAAAAAACCCTAAAAACCCTAGAAAACCCTAAAAACCCAACAAACGGTAAAAAAACCCTAGAAAACCCTAAAAAACCTAGAAAACCCTAAAACCCCTAGAAAACATTAAAAACCCTAGAAAACCCTAAAACCCCTTGCAAACCTTAAAAAACCCGAAAAATCATAGAAAACCTTAAAAAACCCTAAAAATCCTAGAAAATGCTAAAAAACCCTAAAAACCCTAGAAAATCCTAAAACACCCTAAAAACCATAAAAGATCTAAAAATCCTAGAAAATCCAAAAAACCCCTAAAAATATAAAAACTCTAAAAAACCCTAAAAAGGAATAGAAAATCCTAAAAAAACCTAAAAAAGAAAAGAAAACCCAAAAAAACTGAAAAATCCCTGGACAATTCGAAAAAACCTTGAACACCCTAAAAAACCCTAGAAAATCATAAAGGACCCCAAAAAATCCTAAAAAACCCAATAAATCCCTAAAACCCCTAGAGAATCCTAAAAAACCCTAAAAAAATCTAAAAATCCCTAGAAAACCCTAAAAACCCTAAAAAATCGTAAAAAATCATAGAAATTCCTAAAAATCCTAGAAAACCATGAAAAAATCCTAGAAAACCATAAAACCCTAAAAAATCATAAGAACCATAAAAAACCTTAGAAAAACCTAAAAAACGCTAAAAACCCAAAAAAAAACCCGTGAAAACCCTAGGAAACCCTAAAAGATACTAAAAATCTTATAAAATCCTAAAAAACCTTAAAAATCCTAGAAAACCAGAGAAAACTTTAAAAACTCTAGAAAACCATATAAACGCTAAAAGGCTCTAGAAAACCCTAAAAACCCTAAAACCCCAAGAAACACTAGAAAACCTAAAATTTTCAAGGATTTTCTATGGATTTTAGGGTTTTTAGGGTTTTCAGGGGCTTATTAGGGTCTTTATGGTTTTCTCAAGTTTTTAGGGTTTTCTAGGGTTTTCAGGGTTTTTAGGAGTTTTTTTAGTTTTTAGGATTTTTTAGAGTTTTTACTGTTGTTTAGGATTTTCTAGAATTTTCTAGGTTTTTTTTGGGGGTTTCAGGGTTTTTATGGGTTTTTAGAGTTTTTTAGGGTTTTAAGGGTTTTTATGGTTTTCTAATGTTTTTTAGGGTTTTTTTATGATTTTTAGGGTTTTTTTAGAGTTTTCTAGGATTTTTAAGGTTTTTCAGGGTTTTTAGGATTTTTTTAGGATTTTTTTTAGGGATTTTTAGATTTTCTCGGATTTCTAAGATTTTTTAGGGTGTTGTAGGATTTTTAAGTTTTGTGAGGATTTTTTTACAGTTCTATAGGGATTTTATAGTTTTTTAAGATTTTCTTGGATTTTTAGGAATTTTTGGCTTTTCTAGGGTTTTTATGATTTTTAGGTTTTTCTAGGGTTTTTTATAGTTTTTTATGGTTTTCTAGGGTTTCTTATGATTTTTAGGTTTTTTAAGGGTTTTTACTATTTTTTAGTGTTTTCTATGTTTTTTTTTAGGATTTTTTAGGGTTTTCTATGATTTTTAGAGTGTTTTAAGGTTCTCTAGGATTTTTTAGGATTCTCAACGGTTTTAAGATTTTTTAGTGTTTTTAGGGTTCTAGAAAACCCAAAAAACCCATAAATACCGCAGAAAACCTTAAAAAACCCTAATAATCCTAAAAAACCCTAGAAAACCGTAAAAAAATCATAGAAAACCCTAAAAAATCATCTAAAACCTTAAAAAACCCTAAAAACACTACAAAACCCTAAAAACCTTAAAAACCCTAAAAAACCCTAGAAAACTACAAAAAATAAAAACCCTAACAGACTTAAAAAATCCTTAAAAACCCTAAAAAAGAACCATAGAAAACGGAAAAAAACCTAAAAACCCCAAGAGAATCCTAAAAAACCCTAAAAATCTTAAAAAACCCTAGAAAACCCAAAAATCCCTAAAAACCTTAGAAAACCTTAAAAAATCCTAAAACACCCTAAAATCCTTAGAAAATACTAAAAATCCCAAAAATACCGTAAAAACCCTAGAAAACCTTAAAAACCCCTAAAAACGCTAGAAATCCCTAAAAAATCCTTTTTAATCAAAGAAAACGCTAAAAACCCTACAAAACTCTAGAAAACCCTAAAAAATCCTAAAAGATCCTAAAAACCCCTAAAAAATTTAAAAACCCTAAAAATCCTAGAAAATACCTAAAAAACCTTAAGAAAACCACAAAAAACCTTAAAAACCCAAAAAAACCATAGAAAACCCTAAAAATCCTAAAAAATCCTAAAACCCCTTAACCTTAGAAAACCCAAAAAAAACCTTGGAAAACCTAAAAAACCCCAAAAACCCTAAAAACCCAAAAAACCCTCGAAAACTCTAAAAACCCTAGAAAACCATAAAAAACCCTAGAAACCTTAGAAAATCCTAAAAACCCTAGAAAAACCTAAAAACCCTCTAAAACCCTAAAAAGCCCTAAAAACCCTCGAAAACCCTAAAAACTCTAGAAAATCCTAAAATTTCCAAAAATCCTAAAAACCCTTAAAAACCCTAGAAAACCCTAAAAACCCAAAAAACGGTAAAAAATCCTAGAAAACCCTAAAAAACCTAAACAACCCTAAAAACTATAGAAAACCCAAAAAATCCATAAAAACCTAGAAAACCCTAAAACCCCTAGAAAACCTTAAAAACCCTAAAAACCCTTGCAAACCTTAAAAAACCGGAAAAATCATAGAAAGCCTTAAAAAACCCTAAAAAGCCTAGAAAATCCTAAAAAACCCTAAAACCCTAGAAAATCCTAAAACACCCTAAATAACATAGAAAAACCTAGACATCCCTAAATTACCGTAAAAACCGTAGAAAACTTTAAAAACCCCTAAAAATCCTAGAAAACACTAAAAAACTAAAAAATCCTAGAAAACCCAAAAAACCCCTAAAAATATAAAAACTCTAAAAAACCCTAAAAAGGAATAGAAAATCCTAAAAAACCTAAAAAAGAAAAGAAAACCCTAAAAAACTGAAAAATCCCTAGACAACCCGAAAAAACCTTTAACACCCTAAAAAATCCCAGAAAATCATAAAGAACCCCAAAAAATCCTAGAAAACCCAATAAATCCCTAAAACCCCTAGAGAATCCTAAAAACCCTAAAAAACTAAAAATTCCTAGAAAACTCTAAAAATCCTAGAAAACCGTAAAAAATCCTAAAAACCCTAGAAAACCTTAAAAAATCCTAGAAAACCATAAAAGCCTGAAAAATCATAAGAACCATAAAAAATCGTAGAAAAAACTAAAAAACACTGAAAACCCAAAAAACCCATGAAAACCCTAGGAAACCCTAAAAGATACTAAAAATCCTATAAAATCCTAAAAAATCCTAAAAATTCTAGAAAACCAGAGAAAAGTTTAAAAACTGTAGAAAACCATATAAACGCTAAAAGGCTCTAGAAAACCCTAAAAACCCTAAAACCTCAAGAAACCCTAAAAAACCTAAAATTTTCAAGGATTTTCTATGGATTTTAGGGTTTTTAGAGTTTTCAAGGGCTTTTTAGGGTCTTTATGGTTTTCTAGGGTTTTTAGGGTTTTTAGGAGTTTTTTTAGTTTTTAGGATTTTTTAGGGTTTTTACTGTTATTTAGGATTTTCTAGAATTTTCTAGGTTTTTTTTAGGGGTTTTAGGGTTTTTATAGGTTTTTAGGGTTTTTTAGGGTTTTAAAGGTTTTTACGATTTTCAAGTGTTTTTTAGGGTTTTTTATGATTTTTAGGGTTTTTTTTAGAGTTTTCTAGGATTTTTAAGGTTTTTCAGGGTTTTTAGGATTTTTTTGTTTTTTAGGGATTTTTAGATTTTCTCGGATTTCTAGGGTTTTTTAGGGTGTTGTAGGGTTTTTAGGGTATTTTTAAGGTTTTCGAGGATTTTTTTATAGTTTTATAGGGATTTTATAGTTTTTAAGATTTTCTTGGGTTTTTAGGAATTTTTGGGTTTTCTAGGGTTTTTATGATTTTTAGCTTTTTCTAGGGTTTTCTATGGTTTTTTATGGTTTTCTAGGGTTTCTGATCGTTTTTAGGTTTTTTAAGGGTTTTTACTATTTTTTAGTGTTTTCTATGGTTTTTTTAGGGTTTTTTAGGGTTTTCTATGATTTTTAGGGTGTTTTAAGGTTCTCTAGGATTTTTTAGGATTCTCAAGGGTTTTAAGGTTTTTTAGGGTTTTTAGGGTTCTAGAAAACCCAAAAAACCCCTAGAAACCGCAGAAAACCTTAAAAAAAACCCTAATAATCCTAAAAAAACCCTAAAAAACTCTAAAATCCCTAGAAAACCCTAAAAAATCATAGAAAATCTTAAAAAATCCTAAAAACACTACAAAACCCTAAAAACCTTAAAAACCTAAAAAACCCTAGAAAACCATAAAAAATAAGAGAAAACTCTAAAAAACCCTAAAAACCTTATAAACCCTAAAATACCCTAGAAAACCATAAAAAATAAGAGAAAACCCTAAAAGACTTAAAAATCCTTAAAAACCCTAAAAAATCATAGAAAACGGAAAAAACATAAAAACCCCAAGAGAATCCTAAAAAACCCTAAAAATTCTAAAAAACTAAAAAATCCTAAAAACCCTAGGAAATCCTAGAAACCCTAAAAACTGTAAAAACCCTAAAAAATTTAAAAACCCTAAAAATCCAGGAAAATACCTAAAAAAACCTTAAAAAAACATAGAAAAGCACAAAAAAAATCCTAAAAACCCAAAAAAACTATAGAAAATTCAAAAAAAACCCTAAAACTTCTAGAGAATCCTAAAAAACCTTAAATACCTTAAAAATGTTAGAAAACCCTAAAAAACCTAAAAAAACCCTAAAAACCCTAGAAAACCCTAAAAAGTCTAGAAAACCCTAAAAAACCATAAAAAACCTAGCAAACTCTAAAAAAATCCTAAAAAAAAAATCCTAAAAACCCTAGAAAATCCAAAACAAATCCTAAAAATCCTAAAAAATCTAGAAATCCTAAAAATCCTAGAAAATCCTAAAACAAATCCAAAAAATCCTAAAAATACTAAAAATCCTAGAAAATCCAAAACAAATCCTAAAAATCCTACAAACCCAAAACAAATCCTAAAAATCCTAGAAAATCCTAAAAACCCTAAAAACCTTAGAAAACCCTAAAAACCTAGAAAAACCTAAAAACCCCCAAAACCCTAAAAACCATCGAAATTCCTAAAAAACTCTAGAAAATCCTAAAATTTCCAAAAACCCCAAAAACCCTAAAAACCCTTAAAAACCCTAGAAAACCCTAAAAACCCTAAAAAAACTAAACAACCCTAAAAACTACAGAAAACCCAAAAAATCCATAAAAACCTAGAAAACCCTAAAACCCCTAGAAAACCTTAAAAACCCTAGAAAACCCTAAAAACCCTTTCAAACCTTAAAAAACCCTAAAAATCCTAGAAAATCCTAAAAAACCCTAAAAGCACTAGAAAATCTTAAAACACCCTAAATAACATAGGAAACCCTAGAAATCCCTAAATTACCGTAAAAACCCTAGAAAACTTTAAAACTCCTAAAACTCCTAGAAAACACTAAAAAAGCCAAAAAACCCTGGAAAAACCTAAAAAAAACCTAGAAAACTCAAAAACCCTAGAAAACCCTAAAAAAACCTAGAAAACTCAAAAACCCTAGAAAACCCTAAAAACAATAAAAAATCTAAAAATCCTAGAAAACCCAAAAAACCCCTAAAAAAATAAAAACTCTAAAAAACCCTAAAAAGGAATAGAAAATCCAAAAAAACCTACAAAAGAAAAGAAAACCCTAAAAAGCTGAAAAATCCCTAGACAATCCGAAAAAACCTTGAACACCCTAAAAAACTCTAGAAAATCATAAAGGACCCCAAAAAATCCTAGAAAACCCAATAAATCCCTAAAACCCCTACAGAATCCTAAAAAACCATAAAAAAAACCAAACTAAAAATCACTTGAAAACCCTAAAAATCCTAGAAAACCGTAAAAAATCCTAGAAAATTCTAAAAACCCTAAAAAACCATAAAACCCTAAAAACTCTAGAAAACCCTAAAAAATCATATGAACCATAAAAAACCGTAGAAAAACCTAAAAAATGCTGAAAACACAAAAAACCCATGAAAACCCTAGGAAACCCTAAAAGATACTAAAAATCCTATAAAACCCTAAAAAACTCTAAAAATACTAGAAAACCAGAGAAAACTTTAAAAACTCTAGAAAACCATATAAACGCTAAAAGGCTCTAGAAAACCCTAAAAACCCTAAAATCCCAAGAAACCCTAAAAAACCTAAAATTTTCTAGGATTTTCTATGGATTTTAGGGTTTTTAGGGTTTTCAGGGTCTTTATGGTTTTCTCGAGTTTTTAGGATTTTCTAGTGTTTTTGGGGTTTTTAGGAGTTTTTTTAGTTTTTAGGATTTTTTTAGGGTTTTTACTGTTGTTTAGGATTTTCTAGAATTTTCTAGATTTTTTTGGGGGGTTTTAGGGTTTTTATGGGTTTTTAGGATTTTTTAGGGTTTTAAGGGTTTTTACGATTTTCAAGTGTTTTTTAGGGTTTTTTTATGATTTTTAGGGTTTTTTTAGAGTTTTCTAGGATTTTTAAGGTTTTTCAGGTTTTTTAGGATTTTTTTTGTTTTTTAGGGATTTTTAGATTTTCTCAGATTTCTAGGGTTTTTTAGGGTGTTGTAAGGTTTTTAGGGTATTTTTAAGGTTTTTGAGGTTTTTTTTACAGTTTTATAGGGATTTTATAGTTTTTTAAGATTTTCTCGGGTTTTTAGGAATTTTTGGGTTTTCTAGGGTTTTTATGATTTTTACCTTTTTCTAGGGTTTTCTATGGTTTTTTATGGTTTTCTCTAGGGTTTCTTATGGTTTTTAGGTTTTTTTAAGAGTTTTTACTGTTTTTTAGTGTTTTCTATGGTTTTTTTTAGGATTTTCTATGATTTTTAAGGTGTTTTAAGGTTTTCTATGATTTTTTAGGATTCTCAAGGGTTTTAAGGTTTTTTAGGGTTTTTAGGGTTCTAGAAAATCCAAAAAACCCATAAAAACCGCAGAAAACCTTAAAAAATCCTAATAATCCTAAAAAACCCTAAAAAACTCTAAAAACCCTAGAAAACCCTAAAAAATCATAGAAAACCCTCCTAAAAGATCATAGAAAACCTTAAAAAACCTAAAAACACTACAAAACCCTAAAAACCTTAAAAATCCTAAAAAATCCTAGAAAACGATAAAAAATAAGAGAAAACCCTAAAAGACTTAAAAATCCTTAAAAACCCTAAAAAACCATAGAAAACGGAAAAAACCTAAAAACCCCAAGAGAATCCTAAAAAACCCTAAAAATCCTAGAAAACCATAGAAAATTTAGAAAAACCAAAAATCCCTAAAAACCTTAGAAAACCTTAAAAAATCCTAAAACACCCTAAAAACCTTAGAAAATACTAAAAATCCCTAAAATACCGTAAAAACCCTAGAAAACCTTAAAAATCCTTAAAAATGCTAGAAATCCCTAAAAAAATCCTAAAAATCCAAGAAAACCCTAAAAACCATACAAAACCCTAGAAAACCCTAAAAAATCCTAAAAACCCCTAGAAAACCCTAAACACCCTAGAAAACTCTAAAAAACCCTAAAAATATCCTAAAAACCCAAAAAATCCTAAAAACCCTAGAAAATCCTAGAAAACCCTAAAAACTGTAAAAACCCTAAAAACCCCTAAAAAATTTAAAAGCCCTATAAATCTTAGAATATACCTAAAAAACCTTAAAAAAACCTAGAAAACCCCAAAAAAATCCTAAATACCCAAAAAAACAATAGAAAATTCAAAAAAACCGTAAAACTTCTAGAGAATCCTAAAAAACCTTAAATACCTTAAAAGTGTTAGAAAACCCTAAAAACCCTAAAAAAACCCTAAAAATCCTAGAAAATCGTAAAAACTTCTAAAAATCCTAGAAAATCCTAAAAAACCCTAAAAACCCTAGAAAACTTTAAAAAGTCTAGAAAACCCTAAAAACCCTAAAAAACCATAAAAAAACCTAGAAAACTCTAAAAAATCCTAAAAACAAAAAAAAAACCCTAAAAACCCTAGAAAACCCAAAAAAAAATCCTAAAAATCCTAAAAAATCCTAAATCCCCTTAACCTTAGAAAACACAAAAAAAACCTTGGAAAACCTAAATAACTCCAAAATCCCAAAAAACCCTCGAAAACCCTAAAAACCCTAGAAAACCATAAAAAATCCTAGAAACCTTAGAAAACCCTAAGAACCCTAGAAAAACCTAAAAACCCCCAAAACCCTAAAAACTCTCGAAAACCCTAAAAAACTCTAGAAAACCCTAAAATTTCCAAAAACCCTAAAAAACCCGAAAGACCCTAAAAACCCTTAAAAACCCTAGAAAACCCTAAAAACACTAAAAAACCTAAACAACCCTAAAAACTACAGAAAACCCAAAAAATCCATAAAAACCTAGAAAACCCTAAAACCCCTAGAAAACCTTAAAAACCCTAGAAAATCCTAAAAACCCTTGCAAACCTTAAAAAACCCGAAAAATCATAGAAAACCTTAAAAAACCCTAAAAATCCTAGAAAATCCTAAAAACCCTAAAAACCGTAGAAAATCGTAAAACACCCTAAATAACATAGAAAACCCTAGAAATCCCTAAAATACCTTAAAAACCCTAGAAAACTTTAAAAACCCCTAAAACTCCTAGAAAACACTAAAAAACCCAAAAAACCCAAGAAAAACCTAAAAAAACCTAGAAAACGCAAAAAAACCCAAAAACCCTAGAAAACCCTAAAAACCATAAAAAATCTAAAAATCCTAGAAAACCCAAAAAACCCCTAAAAATATAAAAACTCTATAAAAACCCTAAAAACCTTAAAAACCCTAAAAACCCCTAGAAAACCATAAAAAATAAGAGAAAACCCTAAAAGACTTAAAAAATCTTTAAAAACTCTAAAAAACCATAGAAAACGGAAAAAACCTAAAAACCCCAAGAGAATCCTAAAAAACCCTAAAAATTCTAAAAAACCCTAGAAAACCTAGAAAACCCAAAAATCCCTAAAAACCTTAGAAAACCTTAAAAAATCCTAAAACACCCTAAAAACCTTAGAAAATACTAAAAATCCCTAAAATACCGTAAAAACCCTAGAAAATCTTAAAAACCCCTAAAAACGCTAGAAATCCCTAAAAAATCCTAAAAATCCAAGAAAACCCTAAAAACCCTACAAAACCCTACAAAACCCTAAAAATTCCTAAAAATCCAAAAAAACCCCAAAAACCCTAGAAAACCCTAGAAAACACTAATAAATCCTAAAAAACCCTAGAAAACCCTAAAACACCCTAGAAAATTCTAAAAACCCTAAAAAATATCCTAAAAACCCTAAAAAATCCTAAAAACCCTAGGAAATCCTAGAAAATCCTAAAAACTGTAAAAAACCTAAAAACCCGTAAAAAATTTAAAAACCCTAAATATCCTAGAAAATACCTAAAAAAACCTTAAAAAACCTAGAAAACCACAAAAAAAATCCTAAAAACCCAAAAAAATCAAAGAAAATTCAAAAAAAACCCTAAAACTTCTAGAGAATCCTAAAAAACCTTAAATACCTTAAAAATGTTAGAAAACCCTAAAAAACCTAAAAAAACCCTAAAAACCCTAGAAAACCCTAAAAACTCCTAAAAATCCTAGAAAATCCTAAAAAACCCTAAAAATGCTAGAAAACCCTAAAAAGTCTAGAAAACCCTAAAAAGCCTAAAAAATCATAAAAAACCTAGAAAAACTCTAAAAAAAATCCTAAAAAACAAAAAAACACTAAAAACCCTAGAAAACCCAAAAAAAATCCTAAAAATCCTAAGAAATCCTAAAACCCCTTAACCTTAGAAAACCCAAAAAAAACCTTGGAAAACCTAAATAACCCCAAAATCCCAAAAAATCCTTGAAAACCCTAAAAACCCTAGAAAACCATAAAAAATCCTAGAAACCTTAGAAAACCCTAAAAACCCTAGAAAAACCTAAAAACCCTAAAAACCCTCAAAAACCCTAAAAAACGCTAGAAAATCCTAAAATTTCCAAAAACCCTAAAAAACCCTAAAAACCCTAAAAACCCTTAAAAACCCTAGAAAACCCTAAAAACCTTAAAAAACCTAAACAACCCTAAAAACTACAGAAAACCCAAAAAATTCATAAAAACCTAGAAAACCCTAAAACCCCTAGAAAACCTTAAAAACCCTAGAAAACCCTAAAAACCCTTGCAAACCTTAAAAAACCCGAAAAATCATAGAAAACCTTAAAAAACCCTAAAATCCTAGAAAATCCTAAAACACCCTAAATAACATAGAAAACCCTAGAAATCACTAAAATACCGTGAAAACCTTAGAAAACTTTAAAAACCCCTAAAACTCCTAGAAAACACTAAAAAACCAAAAAAAACCCTAGAAAAACCTAAAAAAACCTAGAAAACCCAAAAAAACCCAAAAACCCTAGAAAACCCTAAAAACCATAAAAAATCTAAAAATCCTAGAAAACCCAAAAAACCCCTAAAAATATAAAAACTCTAAAAAACCCTAAAAAGGAATAGAAAATTCAAAAAAACCTACATAAGAAAAGAAAACCCTAAAAAACTGAAAAATCCCTAGACAATCCGAAAAAACCTTGAACACCCTGAAAAACCCTAGAAAATCATAAAGGACCCCAAAATATACTAGAAAACCCAATAAATCCCTAAAACCCCTAAAAACCCTAGAAAACCGTAAAAAATGCTAGAAAATCCTAAAAACCCTAGAAAACCATAAAAAATCCTTGAAACCTTAGAAAATCCTAAAAACCCTAGAAAAACCCTAAAAAACCCAAAAACCCTAAAAACCCTTAAAAGCCCTAGAAAACCCTAAAAACCCTAGAAAACCCTTAAAACCCTAAAAACCCTAGAAAAACCCTAAAAAACCCCAAAAACCCTAAAAACCCTTAAAATCCTAGAAAACCCTAAAAAACCTAAACAACCCTAAAAACTATAGAAAACCCAAAAAATTCATAAAAATCTAGAAAACCCTAAAACCCCTAAGAAAACCTTAAAAATCCTAGAAAACCCTTAAAACCCTTGCAAACCTTAAAAAACCCGAAAAATCATAGAAAACCTTAAAAAACCCTAAAAATCCTAGAAAATCCTAAAAAACCCTAGAAAATCCTAAAACACCCTAAATAACATAGAAAACCCTAGAAATCCCTAAAATACCGTAAAAACCCTAGAAAACTTTAAAAACCCCTAAAACTCCTAGAAAACACTAAAAAACCCAAAAAATCCTAGAAAAACCTAAAAAAAATAGAAAACCCAAAAAAAATCCAAAATCCCTAGAAAACCCTAAAAACCATAAAAAATCTGAAAATCCTAGAAAACCCAAAAAACCCCTAAAAATATAAAAACTCTAAAAATCCTAAAAAGGAATAGAAAATCCAAAAAAAACCTACATAAGAAAAGAAAACCCTAAAAAACTGAAAAATCCCTAGACAATCCGAAAAAACCTTGAACACCCTAAAAAGCCCTAGAAAATCATAAAGGACCCCAGAAAATCCTAGAAAACCCAATAAATCCCTAAAACCCCTAGAGAATCCTAAAAAACCATAAAAAACAAACTAAAAATGCCTAGAAAACCCTAAAAATCCTAGAAAACCGTAAAAAATTCTAGAAAATCCTAAAAACCCTAGAAAACCATAAAACCCTAAAAACTCTAGAAAACCCTGAAAAATCATAAGAACCATAAAAAACCATAGAAAAACCTAAAAAACGCTGAAAACCCAAAAAACCCATGAAAACCCTAGGAAACGCTAAAAGATACTAAAAATCCTATAAAACCCTAAAAAACCCTAAAAATCCTAGAAAACCAGAGAAAACTTTAAAAACTCTAGAAAACCATATAAATGCTAAAAGGCTCTAGAAAACCCAAAAAACCCTAAAACCCCAAGAAACCCGAAAAAACCTAAAATTTTCTAGGATTTTCTATGGATTTTAGGGTTTTTAGGGTTTTCAGGGGCTTTTTAGGGTCTTTATGGTTTTCTCGAGTTTTTAGGGTTTTTAGGAGTTTTTTTTTATTTTTTAGGATTTTTTAGTGTTTTTACTGTTGTTTAGGATTTTCTAGAATTTCTAGGTTTTTTTGGGGGGTTTTAGGGTTTTTATGGGTTTTTAGGATTTTTAGGGTTTTAAGGGTTTTTACGATTTTCAAGTGTTTTTTAGGGTTTTTTATGATTTTTAGGGTTTTTTTAGAGTTTTCTAGGATTTTTAAGGTTTTTTTAGGGATTTTTAGATTTTCTCGGATTTCTAGGGTTTTTTAGGGTGTTGTAGGGTTTTTAGGGTATTTTTAAGGTTTTTGAGGATTTTTTTTACAGTTTTATAGGGATTTTATAGTTTTTTAAGATTTTCTTGGGTTTTTAGGAATTTTTGGGTTTTCTAGGGTTTTTATGATTTTTAGTTATTTCTAGGATTTTCTATGGTTTTTTATGGGTTTCTAGGGTTTCTTATGGTTTTTAGGTTTTTTAAGGGTTTTTACTGTTTTTTAGTGTTTTCTATAGTTTTTTAGGGTTTTTTAGGGTTTTCTATGATTTTTAGGGTGTTTTAAGGTTCTCTAGAATTTTTTAGGATTCTCACGGGTTTTAAGGTTTTTTAGGGTTCTAGAAAACCCAAAAAACCCATAAAAACCGCAGAAAACCTTAAAAAACCCTAATAATCCTAAAAAATCATAGAAAACCCTAAAAAATCATAGAAAACCTTAAAAAACCCTAAAAACACTACAAAACCCTAAAAACTTT
>NW_026265224.1:24958-25766 GCF_000817695.3 Arachis duranensis | reverse complement strand
TTACAATTATGAAAGCACATAACTAGAAAGAGAGAGATGAGAAGATTAAGAATTGATAAAGGAAAATTGAATCAAAGCATGGATTAATTCTAGATCTACGAAAAGAGATTAACCTACCTAATCCTAATTTTAGAGAGAAGTGAGAGCTTCTCTCTCTAGAAACTACTTCTAAAACTAACTATCTATCTAATCTTCTCCTAATTAGTCTATGGGTGTGAATGTGTATCAATCCCCTTCAATCCTTGGCTCATATATGCATTTTGGCGCCAAAGTTGGTTGCTGAAAACCTTCCAAAATCGCCAGGCACGTGTTACATTAATGAGGTCATGTGCCACCATCGGCACGTGAGCGCACGGTACGCGTGCGCGTCCTTGGCCTGTTTCGCAATGTGCGCGCGAGCGCCTTGTGCGCGTGCGCGTGCATGGCCTGGATCAATTCTTTGGCTTTTTGTGCTTCCCTCCACTTGTATGTTTCCTTCCTTGCTTCCTTTGATCCATGCCTAGCCTATTTCAACCTGAGATTACTAGCAAACACATTAAGGCATCTTATGGAATCAAAGAGAAGCTAGAATTCATCAAAATAAGGCTCAAAAAGCATGTTTTTACACTTAAGCACAAATATGGGAGAGATAACAAAACCATGCTAATTCATAGGCAAAATGTGACAAAAGGTTATCAAGACACTCTAAATTTAATACAAAACAAACCGTCAAATTGGGGTTTGTCAACCTCCCCACACTTAAACCTTAGCATGTCCTCATGCTAAAATAAGAAGGAACTAAGGGTTATGACATTTATTGAATGCAACT
>NW_026265224.1:23410-24450 GCF_000817695.3 Arachis duranensis | reverse complement strand
ATTTCTTTTTCTTTTGTCAAACTATATACAAGAGCATCAATGCATAAGGTCTATTCATTTAATCAATACATGAGTATGTACCCAATTCCTAAACATGAAAGTGTACTACCCCTTTTATCCCATCCAATGTTCCCAAGCCTCACCAACTTTGAATAATAAACACTCTCACTAGCCTAGGCTAATCAAAGATCCAAACAAGGACTTTTATTGGTTTTCCGCCTTGGCTTGTAATGTGCTAAATTGAGAATAAGTTGGTTAAGCATAAGCTCAAAATTGGCTAACAATGGAGAGTGAAAGGTTGGCTATTTGGGTACGTGAGCTAATGAAGTAATGGCCTCAATCATATAAATGCATAAATACAAGAAATAAATGGACATATAGAATCAAGCAAATCAAGGATTACAATCATAGAAAGAGAACAATTTAACACAAGAATGGAAAATAAGTGGTTATAAAACGTAACCACATCAATAGGCTCAAGTCTCACAAGCTTGTGTTCTCAATTCAATACATGCTTCACAAAGTATGTAATTCAAGCAAGTTTCACCAACAATTTTCTTTCAATCAATTGGGTCAATGCCCTACATTTAAACTCCTGGGAATATTTCAATGTTTGACTAGGCACTGTTATGATTGAAAAATTCAAAATTTTTCTTAGTTCACCCTTTTCTTTTACTTAAAACCAATATATTGTGCAAAAGAAAAGGTAACTAAATATTTGCAATTCACATATGATTTCTAATCACAACCACAAACTCAAAACAAAGATAAACAAAATGTATAAAGAAAAATAAAAATCAAACTAAAAGTACGGAATCTATCATCCAAAACATCTAAAAATATCCAAGAGCATCAAAATATCTAAAATCCAAAATAAGCAATAAAAGTGTCCAAAGCAAACTAGAAATGCATCAAAATATATACAAAAATGTGCAAAATAGGATAACTAGGCCGAAAAATTCACCGGTTCCCAAATAATGCTACCGGTGCCCTCCCCACACTTAAAATCAAGCATCGTCCTCGATGCTAAACCGGAGGAT
>NW_026265224.1:13733-14911 GCF_000817695.3 Arachis duranensis | reverse complement strand
CCTAATTAGTCTATGGGTGTGAATGTATGTCAATCCCCTTCAATCCCTGGCTCTTATATGCATTTTGGCGCCAAAGTTGGTTGCTGAAACCTTCCAAAATCGCCAGGCACGTGTTGCATTAATGAGGTCATGTGCCACCATCGGCGCGTGAGCGCACGGTACGCGTGCGCGTCCTTGGCCTGTTTCGCAATGTGCGCACGAGCGCCTTGTGCGCGTGCGCGTGCATGGCCTGGATCAATTCTTTGGCTTTTTGTGCTTCCCTCCACTTGTATGCTTCCTTCCTTGCTTCCTTTGATCCATGCCTAGCCTATTTCAACCTGAGATTACTAGCAAACACATCAAGGCATCTTATGGAATCAAAGAGAAGCTAGAATTCATCAAAATAAGGCTCAAAAAGCATGTTTTTACACTTAAGCACGAATATGTGAGAGATAACAAAACCATGCTAATTCATAGGCTAAATGTGACAAAAGGTTATCAAGACACTCTAAATTTAATACAAAACAAACCGTCAAATTGGGGTTTGTCAACCTCCCCACACTTAAACCTTAGCATGTCCTCATGCTAAAATAAGAAGGAACTAAGGGTTATGACATTTATTGAATGCAACTAAACTATATGAGTCCTATCTAAATGCAACTACCTAAAGTGAATGCAAATGCTTAGTTCAAACAAATCAATTCCCAAGAGAACATGTGTAAGCACAACAGCTAGGACAATAGGAATTAAGTCCAATCCACAATTGTATTGAATTATCAAAAAGGGTTTAAACTTGCAAGAATATAGATAATATAGGTGAACACATGTGATTGAACTTTTGAACCCTCACCGGATATGTGTATCCGCTCTATTCACTCAAGTGATTAAGGGTCAATACACTCAATTCTCTTCTAATCAAGCTTTCCAAAATTTGATTTTCTTCTAACAATCAACATTTATTCAATGCATGCATACATTCATCATGAGGTCTTTCATTTAGGTTGTAATGGGGTTAGTGTCAAGGTGGGATCATTTATGGTTAAGTGCACTAGGATTTGAATCTTTGATTAGCATAGACTTCCCCACCTAACTGTGTAATGACCTATACAAGTTCAAACTATTCTAACTACCCATTCTTCACTTTTTCTTACATATTCATGCATTTCCTTTTTGATTCATGACACCTATGCATTGATTCC
>NW_026265224.1:8721-11477 GCF_000817695.3 Arachis duranensis | reverse complement strand
AAAGAATTGTTAAAGGGGGTTAAAGGTGAGCGGAAGTTAGATGGTTAAAGGAATTAGTGAGTTAGAAAAGTGGATTAGTGATATGATGATATTTATGCACAATGAAAAGAAAAGATATGGTTCATGTTCACAAGGATTGTGCAAATCCGGGAAGTCAAAGGGAAATAGAAAGTTGCCCAAATTTGAAATAAAGCTCAAAATGAAACTAATTTCCTTGAAAATCGGGCAGCATTCCGGCTTAAAATTGGACGTTCCCGGATAGCAAATTAGCACAATTAGCATAGAAAACAACATTAAGTAGGTACAGCAACAATGGTATAGTATTCAGGCAGCAAGAAATGCATAAAAACAGTCCAAAATCAGCATACAACATCCAAATAAGCAGACAGCAATTATGCATGAACGGAGCACTTATCAGGCCTAGAATCCTCTATCCAGCCCTAGCTACCTAACCGCAATTATTTCTATCTAACCTAACATACAAAATTTGAATGCAAACTAATTAACAAGCAATTAGACTAACTAACATAAATTAAAGATTAAAAGAAAAACAGAAAAGAAAAAATCGAGTGGAACCTGGGAGTAGAGGAACTGAGTGTGGAAGAGAAATGGGGGGTGGGCCAATAGAGCCAGGGGCTGCGCCGCCGTGGACGGTAGCGGGGAGTGGCTGAAAAGGAGCGGCGGTGTGGGTTGCTGCGGTGGTTGCGCCGGACAGCTGTCAGGGTTGAGAGACAGAGAGAGGGAGTGGCTTACAGAGAAAGAATGGTGAGTGGGTTGGTTGAGAGTCGCCGGCGGTAATGGTGGAACGGCGGCGGTAAAGGCCGCGGACAATGGTGAGACTGAGAGGCGGAAGTGGAGAGAGGGTGAGTGGAGGAGAGAGAGAAGGTTGGTGGGAACAGTGGCGGAGGTAGGTAGTGCGGCGGCGGCCGGCGCTGCTGCTGCGACGGACGTTGGAGGAGAGAAAACGAAGAAGATGAAATTGGGGAGGGGGAGAAGTGCGCTGCGGTGCAACGCTCTTTGCGTCTTAGGGTTATCCCGTATTTTGAATCGACGCGCGCGCGCCACTTGCGCGTCCGCGTCCCTTGATGAAACTTGGGACCTACGCGTGCGCGTACAACACGCTTGAACGTGGATGAGCACATTAGGCAGGGACGCGTGCGCGTACAGTGCGTGCACGCGTGCAAGGGGTTGGGCTAGGGGCTTAGAGTTGGCCCAACTCAGGCCTAACTCTCTGGAGAATGGCCTGGAAGTCGCGCAATCAGATCGGCGCGCACGCGGAGTGTACGCGTCCGCGCACAGTAAGAAAATTTGGAGGTTCACGCGTGAGCGTATGGTGCGCTCTAGCGTGGGTTGGCAGATTAGGCATGGGCGCGTGCGCGTACGGTGCGCACACGCGTACATTAGATTGGCCTGAGGCTTAGGAGGGGCTTGGGGCACGCCCAACTCTCGGGTCCGTGGCCTAGATTGGTGGCAACACGCAAGAACGCGCGCGCGGTAAGTGCGCGTCCGCGTACATTGTCGATTTGTGATGAGGCGCGCAGGCGCAATGCGTGCGCTCGCATGGATTATGTTGGCCTAAAGGCATAATGTTTCCCAAAGGAGGCCCAACTCTCAAGAGTGTGGCTCATGGTGCATCCACACAGGGACGCGTGCGCGTACATGGTGCGCGCGCGTCCACTTTATTTTAGAATCCAGATTTTTTTTTTCAGAAAACAAATTGCTGGGTGCTCCCCTTTTGTGTTCACAGCTCTTATTCACTCAACTATCATACAATTTACAAAAATGTAATTTTGATATTATTCATCTACTACTAAACACAACATGTATGTGACTAAGCTACAATTAAGTTGTACAAACAATTATGTATGAAACATCTACCTACAATAGTAACTCAAATCACTTATTAAGTAAATTTAAAAGATTGGAAAGAGTTTACCATGGTGGGGTGTCTCCCACCTAGCACTTTTAGTTTAAGTCCTTAAGTTGGACATTTTGAGATGCTTGTCGTCATGGTGGCTTATGTTTGTACTCATCCTTGAATCTCCAAGGATCGTTGCTCCTCAATTGGTTGACAGAATTTCCAACCATTTTTATTAAGCTTGGGCAGAGTTCTCCCCAAAATACGAGTTCCCATAATTGGTCTTCACATAGCGAACCGGGATCCCATATCTTATTTTCGCATCCATCCGTTATTTGAGTTCCATGATTTTGTCGGGTGGTTGGTTGACATGAATGTGGTGGACACACAGAATTCTCTTTACTCCACCAATACTTCCTTCTAGATCCATACAAGGTGATCCTTGTCCCAACATTATCCCTATACCTTGAGGCCTTGACCTTAATGAGCTTAACACCTACTTTCCAACCACTACACAACTCATTCTTACTTTTAATTCCACAAAGAGTTCTAAGTTGACCATCATTTTCAATCAAACCATATTCAAGTGAGAAATTAAAACTTAGGGATAGAGATTTTACCCACTTGAATGTTGTGTTGGATGGTAACTTGGGGAGGGGGACCTCCCCACACTTAGACAATGCAAGGTCTACTTCCTTGTGCTCTTCTTTAGTTGTTTCCACCTCTTCACAAGCTTCTTCAATTTCAACCTTTTCCCCTTTTTCACTTGGCTTGGTGTTGTCGTCAAGAACTTCATCTTGCCCAATGGAAGGTGGTTCAATTTTGGATAGGAATTCATTGATGGACAAATCCATCTCTTGATCAACCCCTTCATATTCTTCAATTTCGATATACACCA
>NW_026265224.1:5231-5536 GCF_000817695.3 Arachis duranensis | reverse complement strand
TAAACCAAAACAACCACTCCAAGTATCACTAAATTCATAAGGCTTATAAATCAATTAAAATTCAATTAAAATTAGCTTAAACCTCATGAGTTATCATTAATTTCATGGTGGTTGCTTGATTTAAAGAAGTTATGCATTTTCACTCCAAATCACTTACTTAGTATGCAAGAAAGTGTATAAAGACTAATAAAACAAGTGAAATTAGCTTGAAAAATGGGTATATGATGACTTGTCATCAACAACTAGCAAAGCTCTTGGCAAGATATGAGAACTAGAAGTCCTATCCTAGTTATCCTCCTCAATTA
>NW_026265224.1:0-979 GCF_000817695.3 Arachis duranensis | reverse complement strand
AACATTGACCTGATCACCTTGTGGCTCCATGAGAGCCACTATCAAGCTATTGACATTAAAGAAGCGCTTGTTGGGAGGCAACCCAATTTTAATTATCTAATTTTTATTTTATTGTTATTTTGTGTTTTATTAGGTACATGATCATGAGGAGTCACGAAAAAAATCATAAAAATTAAAAACAGAGTCAAAAACAGCAGAAGAAAAAAATTCACACCCTGGAGGACGCACAGGCTGGCGTTCAACGCCAGTAAGATGCATCTGGCCGGCGTTCAACGCCAGAACAGAGCACCATTCTGGTGCTGAACGCCAGAAACAAGCAACATTCTGGCGCTGAACGCCAGGAATGTGCCCAGAGAAGAAAAGCTGGCGCTGAACGCCAGCAACAAGCATGAAACTGGCGTTCAACGCCAAAAACATGCTTTACATGGGCGTTGAACGCCCAAAACGTGCACCAATGGGCGTTTAAACGCCAGAATGGTGTGCAAAGGCATTTTACATGCCTATTTGGTGCAGGGATGGAATTCCTTGACACCTCAGGATCTGTGGACCCCACAGGATCACCTCAGGATCTGTGGACCCCACAGGATCCCTACTGGTGGACGAAATTGTGATCACTGTTCTTTAAGTTGTATGAAATTTTTATTGTGGCACCAGTTGATTTCACAACTCCGTTCAACTAACCAGCAAGTGTACTGGGTCGTCCAAGTAATAAACCTTACGTGAGTAAGGGTCGATCCCACAGAGATTGTTGGTATGAAGCAAGCTATGGTCACCTTGTAAATCTCAGTTAGGCAGATTAAATTGGTTTATGGTTTCGAAAATTAATGGTAAAAAGAAGAAATAATAAAAGGGATAGAATACTTATGCAGATTCATTGGTGGGAATTTCAGATAAGCATATGGAGATACTGTATGGCTCAAGGATGCCTGCTCTCCTACTGCTTCAACTCAATCCTTCTTACTCCTTTCCATGGCAAGCT
>NW_026265223.1:23789-25788 GCF_000817695.3 Arachis duranensis | reverse complement strand
AGTGCTGTCCGTCTTCATGGCCTCAATAAGACTCAGTATTGTACTGGCCGAATCCGTTTCGGCTTTTTCCCCAATTTCCCACGCCTTCTGTGAGGCAAAACCTCACCACACTACACTTCACTTCGACGCAAGAGGACCGGGCGCTTACTTGTCTTGTATATTCGGGATACGAGTTGCCGGTCTAAGATAACTTTTATCTAATAGTAGGTATTATGTATGGTCTCGATCAACTTCTTTTTCTTTCGGATTTCATATTGAAAATGGGTTTGGCTTTGCCTGTGGCTATTCTCGTGGCCGTTAGCGCTGGTCAAATCATCCCTGCTTAAAATAGTCTCAATATGGAAACTACTGTAACAAAAGTAGCTGTAGATGTTGTCAAAGAAAAAGTAGTGGATCAACTCTATATTGTATATATAGTATATAGGGACACTAGTCCTACGGGGGATGGGAACTTACCAGCAGCGGTGAATTTCCAAGCCGTGGCCGAACGGGTGCTTTTTAGCGTCGACAACATTCACTGGCTAAACTATATATATGGATCTTGTGAATCATGGAACGCAAAGTGAATACTTTCTCCAAGTTCTACAATTTCTTGGAGGGTAGTCTTTTATCTAATGCTTTTACTTCGAGTGCTGGGACTGCCCCATCCCTTTAAGCTGGCTGACTACGAACAGCCTTCTTCCTGACCGACCCTTGCATGCGTGGAAGTGAAAGGAAAGTGATGGAAGAGTGGGAGTTCCTGCTTTCAGTTCAAGGAAAGTTCTTTTCTAATCGATTGACTCGTGGATCTTTCTGACTTCAAGTACCGATCTTCTATCAAAGGAACCTTTCCAGAAGTGCCCTTGGTTTGGTCCAGTCTGCATTCTTCGCTTAGTGTCAATTTTTTTTATGATAGAGTTAGGCTCTTCGTAAGATAGCCAAGGGTAACTTTCCTATCAATCAAGTAAAGGAGATCAAAGTTCACTCTAATAAATCGATCTGAATCAGCTTAGCCAAAGAAAGGTGCCCCAAGACAAACAAGGGGGGTAGCATCAAGAAAGAGAGGAGCTACTCCCATAAGAGACTGCTATTATCAAGATCTAGCGTAGATACATTAGAGCTCTGATTCGATAGTCGGAAGTCTCAATTGTTGGGAGAGGTAAGGAGAATTGGGTATAGCCTTCCGGGTTGGCTCCCACGTAACCCCTTCATCAAGGGGGATCTGTGAAACCCAAGGTAGGTACCTCCCCACCAACTGGGGCAGCGTTTCCGCCACCTTAATTATTATATGAGACGGCTTGGACCACCTTTTCTGGATCGCGAGACAATGGAAGCAAAGGTTGAGAAATCCATTCGTTTAGCTAATAAGAAAATCTTAGTTAGATAAATTAAAGAGGGACAACAAAATCTTGACTAGCATATCTGCCTCATCATCCTTCTAATACATCTGACGACGGATAACAAATTGGATTGGATAATACGAGGGAAACCAGACCGGGTCAAAGAGACCGGAACTGGTAAGCGATCGTGAGGTCGCCGATCACCTCCATAGGCAATCTGAAGAGAGCTTGCACATTGCTTCAGATACAAAGCAAGGAACAAACCCCCGACTTCCTATACAAACGCTTAACAGCCTTCGCATACAAGTAGACGGCTATGCACGACTCCTTGGTAAGATGAAGAAGGAATGGCGTGGCGAAAGAGCTACCTGGAAGCTAGTTACGGTTGTGCAAAGAATATGAAGGAAACTGGTACCCTATTAGTTCAGTCAGTCAGTTACAAGTGAGAAGAAGGATATCAGGTTCCAAAGACTCATCACAAATATCGTAGGTGATATCCGAAACCGCTGATGTTAGGATTAAGGAAGTAGACTAGAATCTCGGAACCAAGCTCAACGCGGCATGTTCCGGTATTGCCAATACAGTCTTGTCCAGTAACCCGCAAGAACGATTAAGCCAGTGTCCTCACTGATTAATCCCGCGGAACCTAGTATAGGATCTCGTATGAGGATCCTCGGCAT
>NW_026265223.1:13688-17487 GCF_000817695.3 Arachis duranensis | reverse complement strand
TTCCTGCTCCAAGTGAAGTCTCTGGAGTTTAATTCCTTTTTGTAAGGACAGTCCTATGCACAATCCAATAGTGATAGCGTGTGTAATCCATTGCTAACCCCTTATTCTTCTTTACCAGAAAGTGCTAGAAAAAAGCACTTGTTTTACTTCCTGCGCTTGCAAAAATCCTTAAGAAACAGCTATTCTGGAGAGAACAAATATTACTTCTTTGCTACTGAATTACCGGGAGCACGGGAGCTTATTAGCTAGGTATAAGGGGATTTCAATAAACCACTTATGGGACGTTAGCTCGTTAGAGCGTCAGCCCGCTAGCTTGGTATTCATATTAAGGTGATGTGATTTGATTAGCTACTATATTCTCGCAAGTTCCTTAAGTAAAAAACCGCTAAATCGTTAGCTCCTTAGAGCAGAAGATCGGGAATCTTGCTAGTCATGTTAGACTCTAGGATCTTCAAAAAAAGATATCTCGACAAGAGCAAGAAAACAAGCAGGGAGAGCATAAAAATAGAAGTCGTGAGTGAAGCGCCTATTGCATAAAAAACTCCTTAATAAGCGGATCTAGATAGAGAAGAGAGTGGAGAAGTAGAAAAACCCCGGGAAGTGAAGTGGGATACCTAGAATAGAAAGGGGGGACTTATTATATACTGCAGGCTTATTCGATCCTCCTCCCCTTCTTTCGCTTGCTATTGATTGAGACTCCTGCAATCTTTCCTATTTTTACATATACATAAGTCCTTTCCTATAATATTATAAGCCGGGGTAGAACCTAGATAGAATCTCCGGAATCAGAAGCTGCTATCTCTCGCTATACTTTTCTCTTTTATGAGTGGATTTGAGAGTGCGGCATAGCCTGAGGTTCTAACCTTAATGAAAAAATAGAGATTGTGAGAAGTTCCCGAGTGTGAGTAAAAAAGCCCCTTTTGAAAGGATCTTTCTGCTTTTTAGTTTCCTAATATGTGTGTACATATTGATTGTATCAGTACTACCAGCGAGCTAAGAGCTAACCCCTTTCTTTTCCTATGGCGTTTTAATACTCACCCCTGAAATAGAGATAGAGAGAATCTATTAAGTTGGAAGGCGGAAAGAAGCACTGGCTAAGACTTTCATGGAGATGGGGCATACAGGGCAAGTGTACTAGCATATGAGTTTCAAGCTTTTGAATTAAGCTTTGTCAAACCCTAAGCTGCTACTTAGAAAGGGGGCGTAGCGGGTAAGGCAAAATAAAAGGTGTCCGCCTAGACTACTGCCACTTTCTTATGTGAATACCGAGTTCTTTCACTCCTCAATCTCACTCTTTAGTGAAAGTCTCTATTTCACTTTCAAAAAGCAGTCTACACAAAATTACCTCTTCGATGCTAAGAATAGGGTGCTGTCTCTTTCTAGTAAATAGAATCATTCCTATCATGACTGTAAAGCAATGGAATGAGCGATCTCAGATGTCATTCTTGCATCATGACGCCGAGAACCGTCTGCTCTCTCTTTTCCGCAAACTTAGTAGATGGAAAGAAGAAAGAGTAAGCAGAGATGGTACCACTAGGAGACAAGATCAAATAAAGGAACTTCACTCAAAGCTGGGGAAGTAATGAAGGGTAAATAGCGTAGATAAGAAAGGGCGTCGTTAGCAGGCTAGACAGATATTGAATGAAGAAAGAGAGGAGAACAAGTCACTTATTTTCTTTCACTAGTCTCAGGTTTACATCAGAGGATTGAGGGAACGAATAAACAGCTATTGAAATCACTGGTTGGTTGTTGACCAACGGAATGAATTGGAGTCTTTTTTCGTTGGTCAGCTGTAAACCAAGTGCTGTCCGTCTTCATGGCCTCAATAAGACTCAGTATTGTACTGGCCGAATCCGTTTCGGCTTTTTCCCCAATTTCCCACGCCTTCTGTGAGGCAAAACCTCACCACACTACACTTCACTTCGACGCAAGAGGACCGGGCGCTTACTTGTCTTGTATATTCGGGATACGAGTTGCCGGTCTAAGATAACTTTTATCTAATAGTAGGTATTATGTATGGTCTCGATCAACTTCTTTTTCTTTCGGATTTCATATTGAAAATGGGTTTGGCTTTGCCTGTGGCTATTCTCGTGGCCGTTAGCGCTGGTCAAATCATCCCTGCTTAAAATAGTCTCAATATGGAAACTACTGTAACAAAAGTAGCTGTAGATGTTGTCAAAGAAAAAGTAGTGGATCAACTCTATATTGTATATATAGTATATAGGGACACTAGTCCTACGGGGGATGGGAACTTACCAGCAGCGGTGAATTTCCAAGCCGTGGCCGAACGGGTGCTTTTTAGCGTCGACAACATTCACTGGCTAAACTATATATATGGATCTTGTGAATCATGGAACGCAAAGTGAATACTTTCTCCAAGTTCTACAATTTCTTGGAGGGTAGTCTTTTATCTAATGCTTTTACTTCGAGTGCTGGGACTGCCCCATCCCTTTAAGCTGGCTGACTACGAACAGCCTTCTTCCTGACCGACCCTTGCATGCGTGGAAGTGAAAGGAAAGTGATGGAAGAGTGGGAGTTCCTGCTTTCAGTTCAAGGAAAGTTCTTTTCTAATCGATTGACTCGTGGATCTTTCTGACTTCAAGTACCGATCTTCTATCAAAGGAACCTTTCCAGAAGTGCCCTTGGTTTGGTCCAGTCTGCATTCTTCGCTTAGTGTCAATTTTTTTTATGATAGAGTTAGGCTCTTCGTAAGATAGCCAAGGGTAACTTTCCTATCAATCAAGTAAAGGAGATCAAAGTTCACTCTAATAAATCGATCTGAATCAGCTTAGCCAAAGAAAGGTGCCCCAAGACAAACAAGGGGGGTAGCATCAAGAAAGAGAGGAGCTACTCCCATAAGAGACTGCTATTATCAAGATCTAGCGTAGATACATTAGAGCTCTGATTCGATAGTCGGAAGTCTCAATTGTTGGGAGAGGTAAGGAGAATTGGGTATAGCCTTCCGGGTTGGCTCCCACGTAACCCCTTCATCAAGGGGGATCTGTGAAACCCAAGGTAGGTACCTCCCCACCAACTGGGGCAGCGTTTCCGCCACCTTAATTATTATATGAGACGGCTTGGACCACCTTTTCTGGATCGCGAGACAATGGAAGCAAAGGTTGAGAAATCCATTCGTTTAGCTAATAAGAAAATCTTAGTTAGATAAATTAAAGAGGGACAACAAAATCTTGACTAGCATATCTGCCTCATCATCCTTCTAATACATCTGACGACGGATAACAAATTGGATTGGATAATACGAGGGAAACCAGACCGGGTCAAAGAGACCGGAACTGGTAAGCGATCGTGAGGTCGCCGATCACCTCCATAGGCAATCTGAAGAGAGCTTGCACATTGCTTCAGATACAAAGCAAGGAACAAACCCCCGACTTCCTATACAAACGCTTAACAGCCTTCGCATACAAGTAGACGGCTATGCACGACTCCTTGGTAAGATGAAGAAGGAATGGCGTGGCGAAAGAGCTACCTGGAAGCTAGTTACGGTTGTGCAAAGAATATGAAGGAAACTGGTACCCTATTAGTTCAGTCAGTCAGTTACAAGTGAGAAGAAGGATATCAGGTTCCAAAGACTCATCACAAATATCGTAGGTGATATCCGAAACCGCTGATGTTAGGATTAAGGAAGTAGACTAGAATCTCGGAACCAAGCTCAACGCGGCATGTTCCGGTATTGCCAATACAGTCTTGTCCAGTAACCCGCAAGAACGATTAAGCCAGTGTCCTCACTGATTAATCCCGCGGAACCTAGTATAGGATCTCGTATGAGGATCCTCGGCAT
>NW_026265223.1:0-1576 GCF_000817695.3 Arachis duranensis | reverse complement strand
TTCCTGCTCCAAGTGAAGTCTCTGGAGTTTAATTCCTTTTTGTAAGGACAGTCCTATGCACAATCCAATAGTGATAGCGTGTGTAATCCATTGCTAACCCCTTATTCTTCTTTACCAGAAAGTGCTAGAAAAAAGCACTTGTTTTACTTCCTGCGCTTGCAAAAATCCTTAAGAAACAGCTATTCTGGAGAGAACAAATATTACTTCTTTGCTACTGAATTACCGGGAGCACGGGAGCTTATTAGCTAGGTATAAGGGGATTTCAATAAACCACTTATGGGACGTTAGCTCGTTAGAGCGTCAGCCCGCTAGCTTGGTATTCATATTAAGGTGATGTGATTTGATTAGCTACTATATTCTCGCAAGTTCCTTAAGTAAAAAACCGCTAAATCGTTAGCTCCTTAGAGCAGAAGATCGGGAATCTTGCTAGTCATGTTAGACTCTAGGATCTTCAAAAAAAGATATCTCGACAAGAGCAAGAAAACAAGCAGGGAGAGCATAAAAATAGAAGTCGTGAGTGAAGCGCCTATTGCATAAAAAACTCCTTAATAAGCGGATCTAGATAGAGAAGAGAGTGGAGAAGTAGAAAAACCCCGGGAAGTGAAGTGGGATACCTAGAATAGAAAGGGGGGACTTATTATATACTGCAGGCTTATTCGATCCTCCTCCCCTTCTTTCGCTTGCTATTGATTGAGACTCCTGCAATCTTTCCTATTTTTACATATACATAAGTCCTTTCCTATAATATTATAAGCCGGGGTAGAACCTAGATAGAATCTCCGGAATCAGAAGCTGCTATCTCTCGCTATACTTTTCTCTTTTATGAGTGGATTTGAGAGTGCGGCATAGCCTGAGGTTCTAACCTTAATGAAAAAATAGAGATTGTGAGAAGTTCCCGAGTGTGAGTAAAAAAGCCCCTTTTGAAAGGATCTTTCTGCTTTTTAGTTTCCTAATATGTGTGTACATATTGATTGTATCAGTACTACCAGCGAGCTAAGAGCTAACCCCTTTCTTTTCCTATGGCGTTTTAATACTCACCCCTGAAATAGAGATAGAGAGAATCTATTAAGTTGGAAGGCGGAAAGAAGCACTGGCTAAGACTTTCATGGAGATGGGGCATACAGGGCAAGTGTACTAGCATATGAGTTTCAAGCTTTTGAATTAAGCTTTGTCAAACCCTAAGCTGCTACTTAGAAAGGGGGCGTAGCGGGTAAGGCAAAATAAAAGGTGTCCGCCTAGACTACTGCCACTTTCTTATGTGAATACCGAGTTCTTTCACTCCTCAATCTCACTCTTTAGTGAAAGTCTCTATTTCACTTTCAAAAAGCAGTCTACACAAAATTACCTCTTCGATGCTAAGAATAGGGTGCTGTCTCTTTCTAGTAAATAGAATCATTCCTATCATGACTGTAAAGCAATGGAATGAGCGATCTCAGATGTCATTCTTGCATCATGACGCCGAGAACCGTCTGCTCTCTCTTTTCCGCAAACTTAGTAGATGGAAAGAAGAAAGAGTAAGCAGAGATGGTACCACTAGGAGACAAGATCAAATAAAGGAACTTCACTCAAAGCTGGG
>NW_026265222.1:24913-25930 GCF_000817695.3 Arachis duranensis | reverse complement strand
GATGTTGTGGATCTTTGTTTGGGATTGATGTCTTTGGGCGATTCTGTTTGTTTCCTCCTGGAGTGCGTGGTGATAGAGGGCCGTCCGGTCGTTCTCCGGTGTCAACTTCATCTTCTTGCTCTGATGCAGCGTGGTCATTGTTAAGAGGGTCGTCCGCCATGGTAAAGGGATGACTTCCAGGTTCCCCGGCAACGGCGCCAATGTTCCGAGGGTTACCTGAAACGTGCAGCTCGGTCGTCTTAGAGAGGCCCGAGGTGGGGGGATTGATGACCCGAGCTTGACATGCAGAGTGGTTGGTGGTTGTACCTGCAATGACACTCCGATGCTTAAGTTAGCATGGGTCCAAGCAGATATCGAGTAGAATTAGAGTATGAGTTATACCTGGGTGCTCCAGTGTATTTATAATAGTTGGCCGTGATCTTCCCTGGATAAGATATTCTTATCTTATCTTATCTTTTGGGAGTTTTATCTCTATCTTTGTGGAACCGCCTTTCCTAGGCCTTTTCGGCCTTTTAGGTTTTGGGCTGCGTTCCTTTTGATGGGCCTTCTTAGCTTTTATTGTCCGAGGTCCAACCTCAGGTGTGGGCCTTGGGACGAGGTCGGACCTTTCATGGATTTTGCCGAGTTGGAGGAGCCCTGACCCATTCTGGCGTTTAACGCCCAAAATGCCCCTTACTGGCGTTTTTTCGCCAGTAAGCTCATTTTCTCTGCTTTTTGAGCTGAATCCTTCTGTAACTCTGTGAACTCCTTCATTTTTGATATTTTCCTCTGTAAGAACTAATCATATAACCTCCTAATGACTGGGTTGCCTCCCAGCAAGCGCTTCTTTACTGTCTTTAGCTGGACCTTCACTGAGAATCACTCAAGTCTCAGTTTTGAGCATTCCTGCTCAAAATTGTTTTCAAGATAATGCTTGATCCTCTGTCCATTAACAATGAACTTTTTGTCAGAATCAATATCCTGAAGCTCAACATATCCATATGGTGACCCTCCTGTAATCACATACGGGCCCCTCCA
>NW_026265222.1:23242-23691 GCF_000817695.3 Arachis duranensis | reverse complement strand
TACACAACCACTTTGGATCCCACTAGATAGGATCTAAACTTGTCAATGGCATAGACCACTGCAAGTAACTCTTTTTCTGTGGTTGTGTAATTCTTCTGTGCGTCATTTAGAACACGGCTGGCATAGTAAATGACGTGCAGAAGCTTGTTATGCCTCTGTCCCAACACTGCACCAATGGCATGGTCACTGGCATCACCATTAGTTCAAATGGCAATGTCCAATCTGGTGCAGAGATGACTGGTGCTGTGCCAGCTTAGCTTTCAGGGTCTCAAACGCCTGCAGACATTATGTGTCAAACACAAATGGTGTGTCAGCAGCTAACAGGTTACTCAGAGGTTTTGCAATTTTTGAAAAATCCTTTATAAACCTTTCTGATTGCCTTAACATTGGCAGGTGGTGGTAATTTTTCAATTACCTCTACCTTTGCCTTATCCACCTCTATTCCCTTG
>NW_026265222.1:21199-21906 GCF_000817695.3 Arachis duranensis | reverse complement strand
GGATAAATAATCCCAGCCTCTAGTAATTTAGTGACCTCTTTCTGCACCACCTCCTTCATGGCAGGATTTAGCCTCCTCTGTAGTTGGACCACTGGTTTGGCATTATCCTCCAGTAGGATCTTGTGCATGCATCTAGCTGGGCTAGTGCCCTTAAGATCACTTATGGACCACCCAAGAGCTGTCTTGTGTGTCCTTAGCACTTGAATCAGTGCTTCCTCTTCCTGTGGCTTTAAGGTAGAGCTTATGATCACAGGAAAAGTGTTGTCTTCTCCCAGAAATGCATATTTTAGGGATGGTGGCAGTGGTTTGAGCTCTGGTTTGGGGGACTTTTCCTCTAATTGAGGAGTTTTTAGAGGTTCTTCTAGTTCCTCTGGCCCTTCCAGATCAGGCTGAACATCTTTAAATATGTCTTCTAGCTCTGATTCGAGACTTTCAGTCATATTGACTTCTTCTACCAGAGAGTTAATAAGATCTACTTTCATGCAGTCTTTTGGTGTGTCTGGATACTGCATAGCTTTGACAGCATTCAACTTAAACTCATCCTCATTGACTCTCAGGGTTACTTTCCCTTTTTGTACATCAATAAGAGTTCGTCCAGTTGCTAGGAAAGGTCTTCCTAGAATGAGAGTTGCACTCTTGTGCTCCTCCATTTCCAGCACTACAAAGTCAGTGGGAAAGGCAAATGGCCCAACCTTGACAATCATGTC
>NW_026265222.1:19793-20635 GCF_000817695.3 Arachis duranensis | reverse complement strand
CTTGCTTTGATGGGAGGTGTACAGATGCTACTCCCATATGCAGCTGTAATGGGGTTAGCATATGACCCCAGAGTCCTTTTGGACTGATTGATCCCACTTAATTCCATAATGGACAAAAGGGAAATGATAATGATTGCAAAGAGATAATTTTTTTTTTGAATTAACGAAAAAAAATAGAATAAAACAAAATAAAATTAAAATAAAAATTCGAAAATCAAAAAGAAAATAAGATCAAAGCAAATTGAAAACTGAATCAATTAGTTAATTAAAAATGATTTTGAAAATAGCAATTAGAAAGATATGATTGAAAAATTTTTATGAAAAAGATTTGATTTTTGAAAAGAGGAAAGAGAAAAACACAAAAAGACACCAAACTTAAAATTTTAGAAAATCAAACTCAAATTTTTCGAAAATTTTTTAAGGGAAGAACACAAAGAGGACACCAAACTTAGAATTTTTATGAATCAAAAAGGACTAAGAACATGCAAAAATCGAAAATTAAAAGAAAGGCAAAAGCATGCAATGGACACCAAACTTAAAATATGAAACTAGACTCAACTAAAAGACTCTAAACCAACAAAAATAAAAAAAGTCCTAATCTAAGCAACAAGACAAGCCGTCAGTTGTCCAAACTTAACAATCCCCGGCAACGGCGCCAAAAACTTGGTGCACGAAATTGCAATCACACTTTTGCAACTCTGCACAACTAACCAGCAAGTGCACTGGGTCGTCCAAGTAATACCTTGCGTGAGCAAGGGTCGATCCCACAGAGATTGTCGGCTTGAAGCAAGCTATGGTTATCTTGTAAATCTTAGTCAGGATATCAGAAATTATCAGGATTG
>NW_026265222.1:16661-18781 GCF_000817695.3 Arachis duranensis | reverse complement strand
CATCTGTCGGTTCTCAATCAGGCCGGAATAGAATCCAATGATTCTTTTGCGTCTGTCACTAACGCCCTGCCTTCAGGAGTTTGAAGCTCGTCACAGTCATTCGATCATTGAATCCTACTCAGAATACCACAGACAAGGTTTAGACCTTCCGGATTCTCTTGAATGCCACCATCAATCCTAGCTTATGCCACGAAGATTCCGATTAAAGAATCCAAGAGATAACTACTTAATCTAAGGTAGAACGGAGGTGGTTGTCAGGCACACGTTCATAGTTGAGAATGATGATGATTGTCACGGATCATCACATTCATCCGGATTAAGAACAAGTATTATCTTAGAATGGAAGCAAGCATGATCGAATAAGAAACAGTAGTAATTGCATTAATCCATCAAGACACAGCAGAGCTCCTCACCCCCAACCATGGGGTTTAGAGACTCATGCCGTGGAAAGTACAGAAAGAAAGCGTGTAAAGTGTCATGAGGTCATAAGGTACAGATACAATGTCAAAAGATCCTATTAATAGTAAACTATTAGCCTAGGGTGTACAGAAATGAGTAAATGACGTAAAAATCCACTTCTGGGTCCACTTGGTGTGTGCTAGCCACGCCGGTTTGGGCCATCAAATCTTGGGCAAAGTATGGACTATCATATATTGCTGGAAAGCCCAGGATGTCTACTTTCCAATGCCGTTGAGAGCGCGCCAATTGGGCTTCTGAAGCTCCAGAAAATCCGCTTCGAGTGCAGGGAGGTCAGAATCCAACAGCATCTGCAGTCCTTTTTGGTCTCGGAATCAGATTTTTGCTCAGGACCCTCAATTTCAGCCAGAAAATACCTGAAATCACAGAAAAACACACAAACTCATAGTAAAGTCCAAAAAAGTGAATTTTAGCTAAAAACTAATAAAAATATACTAAAAACTAACTAGATTATACTAAAAACATACTAAAAACAATGCCAAAAAGCATACAAATTATCCGCTCATCAATGGCCAGCGCACAACACTGACACGCACCAAGGGAGTCTCAGCCAGCAAGCACGCACGCACAGGCAACTTGGTGCACCATGACAACTCTGCCCTGCCCTCCACAAGGGCAGGGCAGCATCCTGCAACATTACACAAACCAAGCACGCACGGAATGAAGCCGCATGCACCATTTCCTGCTCTGCCCTCCACAAGGGCAGGGCAGCCTCCTGGGAGCAAACACTCATGGGCCAAAATTTAATCAAAATTTAATTTAATTCAATTCCTCACCAAATTGAATCAAGGCCAACCAAACCCATTTCTCCTCAAATCCAAAGCAAGCAAAGCCCACATCATCACCCAAAGGCACATGGATCAATTAAATTAGGAATTTCATTTTGTGAATTTGTTTTTAATTTCAACTTCATTTTATTTTCATTTTGTAAAAAGCCTATATAAAGGCATCACTCTCATTTCAAAAGGAGGGGGGCTCGATTAGAAAAGACTGGCTCCATTAGGGAGTAGTAGTAGTAGATAGCTCTCTCTCTTTTAATTTTCCTTGTTAAATCTGAATCTTGGATTGAGAAGTGAAGGAATTTTGTTTCCTTCTTGGTCTAAGATCTCTCTTGGTTGTTCTTCTGCATAATTTCAGAGAATTGATAGTTGACTTTGAGTTTTCATTTGCTGTTTCATTTCTTCTTTCTTCTGCAAACTTGTTTTCTATTGAATCAAGGAAGGGCTTGAGATCTAGACTTGTTCTCTAGTCTCATTGATTTCCTGAGATCTTCAACATTCTTTTAAATTGCTACAAATTAAGCATCGCTTTCTATTTTTAATTCTTCAAGCAATTTTTCATTTCTGTATGAATCTGCTGCACTTACTTCATCTTTTACTTCTTTGCTTGATTACACTTTACTTTTCTTGTTGAAGTTTTAATTCCCTGCACCCAATCCCCTTTACAATTGATGCAATTTACATTTCTTGTCATTTAAGATTTTGCCAATTTACTTTTCTTGCTCTTTAAGTTTCTATGCAAGTTACTTTCTGCACTTTATAATTCCTGCAAATTTACATTCTGTTGGCTACAGTCTCACACAATTCACTCAATGTTAGCTTGACTAAACTTTCACCCACTAAAGTTGCTTGATCCATCAATCC
>NW_026265222.1:16074-16451 GCF_000817695.3 Arachis duranensis | reverse complement strand
TAGATCAAGCATTTTCTTTGTTTTTGTTCTCTGTTCTAAGTTGAAACCAAGGTGTTTGAGTTATTGCCTCACTAAGAAATTTTGTCTCTGTGACATGAGTTTCAATTTCCATTGATGTTGCATTTTACAAAATACAAATGGAGTTCAACTCATCTTATGGTCAAACAAAATTTTACGGGGTATTGCCCACCATCACCACCCTCTAATGGTGGCTGGGAATATCACCAAGAATTACAGAGTCTGAGCACTCCAATTTATGGAGATTTGCTTCAGAGACACAGGATGAGCAAGAGAATCATATGGGATACTTCCCACCACCACAAAATGATTCAAGTCATTATTCTAATGGTGGCTGGGAGTATCACCAAGGAATGAAA
>NW_026265222.1:14290-15953 GCF_000817695.3 Arachis duranensis | reverse complement strand
CATACAAGTCATCCCATCAATCACACAACTCATTCCACACCCCTCAACATAGCTTCACCACAACATATCCACGTCACCAAAATTGCTCTCAACTTTCATCTCTTGAACCACCAGATGAGGATTACCTTCAAGCCATTGAAATACATAGAAAACTCGTGGAAAGATACACACAACCCCAATCCTGGAAAGAAATCATCCTCAAGAAGATGAATGAGCCCTTAGAGCAAACAAGAAGGAACTTAGAACCATCAAACAGAGAGGATGAAGACCAATTTGTGGGTAAGGAAGTGGAAAAGCAAGATGAGGAAGCCTCTGTGTCAAGTGAAATTTCAGTGAAAAAGGAAGAGGTGGTGGAAGTATTTGGACATGAGCCAAGGATTCTACATTCACAAGAGCCACTTGAGGTGACAATGAAACACATAGATTTCCTCCCAGAGGCATTAATGGAAAATCATGAAGAAGAAAGGAAGGAAGACATTCAAGAGAAGTCACACTCAACTGAAGTAGAAAAGTACATAAAGGAAAAGCTCATGGAACCACCAATGCAAGAGGCTCTTGATAAAGAAATCACTCCAACAATCACACAGCAACCAAAACTTGGATTCAAGGAAGTGAAGGCAATTAACAAAAGCACCAAGAAGAGGATTGTGACTAATATATCAAGGACAATATTCAAGAAAAGGTCAACTGCAAACAATCCTCCCCCTGATCAAGCAAGCAAGCTCAACCAAGCAAATTTCAAAAGAAAGCTTGCTGAGAGGAAACCAAGAAAGGGGACAATAGCTGAAACTTCTCCTCCCTTGAAGTCATTCCTCTTAATAAACTGGAAGAAGAGGAAGAAAGTGAAGAATAGGTAGACAGTAGGTACATTTCTTTTCCCTTGCTTTGTTTAAATTTCAATAAATTGGCATATGATCACATTCTAAGTTTGGTGTTGCGCTGCAACAACCCGTTTTCCATCTTCATGGATGATTACATCAATTTTGCATGGAAGTGTCACACTAAGATTCTAAGTTTGATGTGCCACTTAATTTTTCTATGCAACTCATCCAGCAACATCACTTGTCTGCATAATCATATTGCCTTTGCATTGTTATTTTTCTTTTATTTTGACATTTTGTTTGCATTCTCTTTGTTTTAGTCACTTTTTTTTTATTTTTTTTGTTTTCTTTTATTAACTGTTTTGTTAATACATCACCAAGAGATCCTTATTCATGACAAATCTTGGCTTGGTGATTGTATTCAACAAATAACAGTTTCTTTTGTTTGGTTTTAGTTCAAATAAATTGACATATGGTTGCATTCTAAGTTTGGTGTTGCTATGCAACAAAATTTGGTTCTAATTCTTACAAGATACTTGCATTAATTCCAAGTGAAAGTGTCACACTAAGTTTGGTGTGCCACTTATCTTTTATGCAATGTATTGTGCACACCTTCTTATCTATGCAATAAAAATGTCGCTGTCTCTTGTGCCTTGATTGTTATTTTTCATTTTTGCTTGCTTGCAACACATGTAATGCTAACATTTCATTATGTAAGACATTCATGATCTATCTTAGCCCCATAGCCACTGTTCTAATTATTGCTTGAGGATGAACAAGCATACTGAGTTTGGCAAGGGAAAAAGGAAGAATAGAGGAAAAAGGACAACAATAATGAAGAT
>NW_026265222.1:4727-13756 GCF_000817695.3 Arachis duranensis | reverse complement strand
GTGCTTGTGGTGTTTATGTATCAAGCCAAATGCTTGAAAACAAAACACTTAGAAGTCAAGGTAGGCTCAAGTGCAAAAGCACTCCCTCAAAGCTCAAGGCTCTGAGCATCAATGATTAGAGAGTCAAGAAAAGAAAAGAAAATGAGCTTAATAAAGTCCTCTAATTAAATGCTTGTGGTGCTTATGTATCAAGTGGTAATACTTGAAAACAAAGCATTTAGAAGTCGTAGCTTTGTTATCAACTCATGGGGCAAAGCACTCAAAAGGAGAAGCAAAAAAAAATATCAAATGCTTGTTTCAAGGAAAAATTATAAGGAAAAGATTTCATAAATTGAGTTAGATAGAAGCATCAATCATTTACATTTCTTTTGTGATTGTAGCATGCTTAGAAAACTAGCTTACCATGAACATTGAGTTGCTATTCTTCTTACTTTGGATTGTCAATCTTTATTGCATGATTCTTTTCTTGCTTGGGGACAAGCAAGGTTTAAGTTTGGTGTTGTGATGACATGTCATCATATACCTATTTTTCTATGCTTTTTCATACAATAAAAGCGTGGCCCATGACCAAAAGAAAGAAAGAAGCAGCCAGCACGCACACTGCCCTGCTCTTGCCAAGGGCAGAGCAGTATCGTGATGCAAAGTGAGGTTGGAAGCAAGAATTTTCGCTAAGGTAAAATCTGGGCGCTCACAGCATGACCATGCCTCCTTCAAAGGGCTATAACTTGAGCTACAAAAGTCCAATTGATGTGCTTCTAGTTGCGTTAGAAAGCTGACATTCAGAGCTTTCCAACGATATATAACATTCCATATTTGGCGTACAATTGAGGCATGAATGAAAGGTATCTTTAAGGGCAAAAAATAAGCGAAAATAAACCAATGTGCTTCCACCAAGGTTCGAAGCTGGAGCCTCACCCCAAAGCAAAGTAGCGCTCATTTTTCTGCTCTGCCCTCTTGGAGAGCAGGGCAATGTCGTGTTTCTCTTCATGAAGAATCAAGAAAAATTGCTCCCCCAAATGCTTTCACCAAGGCTCGAACACAAGACCTCCAAGGAAGCCAAGCCTTATGCGTGAATTAGGTGCCAAGAAAACCAAGGAAAAGGAGCATCATGTGCCTCCACTGAGTTTCGAACGTGGGCTTCACCATTGGCAACATTGCCCTGCCCTCCACAAGGGCAGGGCAGCATTTGGTGGTGCATGGCCAGCGCACAACACTGACGCGCACCAAGGGAGTCTCGGCCAGCAAGCACGCACGCACAGGCAACTTGGCGCACCATGACAACTCTGCCCTGCCCTCCACAAGGGCAGGGCAGCATCCTGCAGCATCACACACACCAAGCATGCACGCAATGAAGCCGCATGCACCATTTCTTGCTCTGCCCTCCACAAGGGCAGGGCAGCCTCCTGGGAGCAAACACTCATGGGTCAAAATTCAATCAAAATTCAATTTAATTCAATTCCTCACCAAATTGAATCAAGGCCAACCAAACCCATTTCTCCTCAAATCCAAAGCAAGCAAAGCCCACATCATCACTCAAAGGCACATGGATCAATTAAGTTAGGAATTTCATTTTGTGAATTTGTTTTTAATTTCAACTTCATTTTATTTTCATTTTGTAAAAAGCCTATATAAAGGCATCACTCTCATTTCAAAAGGAGGGGGGCTCGATTAGAAAAGGCTGGCTCCATTAGGGAGTAGTAGTAGTAGATAGCTCTCTCTCTTTTAATTTTCCTTGTTAAATCTGAATCTTGGATTGAGAAGTGAAGGAATTCTGTTTCCTTATTGGTCTAAGATCTCTCTCGGTTGTTCTTCTGCATAATTTCAGAGAATTGATAGTTGAATTTGAGTTTTCATTTACTGTTTCATTTCTTCTTTCTTCTGCAAACTTGTTTTCTATTGAATCAAGGAAGGGCTTGAGATCTAGACTTGTTCTCTAGTCTCATTGATTTCCTGAGATCTTCAACATTCTTTTAAATTGCTGCAAATTAAGCATCGCTTTCTATTTTTAATTCTTCAAGCAATTTTTCATTTCTGTATGAATCTGCTGCACTTACTTCATCTTTTACTTCTTTGCTTGATTACACTTTACTTTTCTTGTTGAAGTTTTAATTCCCTGCACCCAATTCCCTTTACAATTGATGCAATTTACATTTCTTGTCGTTTAAGATTTTGCCAATTTACTTTTCTTGCTCTTTAAGTTTTTATGGAAGTTACTTTCTGCACTTTATAATTCCTGCAAATTTACATTCTGTTGGCTACAGTCTCACATAATTCACTCAATGTTAGCTTGACTTAACTAATCACCCACTAAAGTTGCTTGATCCATCAATCCTTGTGGGATCGACCTCACTCTAAGTGAGTTATTACTACTTGATGCGACCCGGTACACTTGCCGGTTGGATTTGTGTGTTGGAAATTCGTTTTTCCGCAAAAACACCATCAAACCCTACTTTAAGAAGAGACATGAGCTTAATCGAACTCTCATTCTCATGCAAATTCACATCCTAAGCTTATATTAGTTTTGGTTGCTTGAGGACAAGCAACAGTTTAGGTTTGGTGTTGTGATGCGTGAGCATCTTTTCTATCTTTTTCTATTGAATTTGCATCTAATTTGTTGAGTTTAATCAAGAATTAATTATATTTTAGCCACTATGGATGCTATTTTGAGTTTTGTGCAATACTGTTTATTTTAGGTAGCATTCGATTGGATTTGATGGAGTTTCTACAGCTCAAGAATTAAAGGAGATAGCAGCGAAGAGCGACGTGTACACGTGACTGACGCGTACGCGTGATTTGGAGCTTTCCATTGCGACATGTGGGCGTGACTGACGCGTACGCGTGACTGACGCATATGCGTGACATGCGCCACGTACAGAAAACGTAGAAACCGCTGGGGGTGATTTCTGGGCCCCATTTTAGCACCCAATTTAGGCACGGATCCAGTGAAGCCAAGTGGTTCCCACGTTACAAGACGCGGAGTAGTTAATTAATTCTGATTTAAATTCAAATTTGAATTTGAAAATAGGAAAAGATATTATCTTAATTTTAGATATTAGATTTTAAATTAATTAGGATTAGTTATAAAAAGGGAGACTTCTCTTCTATTGAGAGGAGGTTCCATCAGGGGAATTCCATTAGGGAATTCTATAAAAATTTACATTCCACATTTCATGAGCAACTAATCCTCCATTGTTAAGGTTAGGAGCTCTATCTATTTGTATGGATTGATTTTATTGCTTTTTCTATTTTAATTTTTGTATGGATTTATAATTTAAGAATTATTTTTCGCTCTTTATTTTATGAATTTGGGTGGAACGGAAGTATGACCCTCTTTCTATTTGAGTTCCTGTAAAACTTAGAAAATCTCTTTACTTGAACAACAACTTGAAAATATATTCTCCTAAATTTTAATTATCTGGATTTAACGGGATACGTGACATATAATCCTTTTATTTTTGGGTAATTAGAGTTTTTATGGCATATAAACTGGAATTTGATCATGTAGCTTCTAATTGGAATTAATTGACCAAGGAATTGGCAGTTAATGAATTTTAGAGAAGACTAGAAAGGTCTAAGGAATTAGGGTCTAGTCACATATAGTTTGCCATAAATTAAATCCTACATGATTAAAATAGTTAGTAAGAAAAGTTAATCTGGAAAAATAGATAACTCTGAAACCTTAACTATCTTCTCCATATTTTATTCCCAATTTATTCACCTATTCACCTGTCTCTTCAAACTCTTCTTTACTCTTTAATGCTTTTAAAACATCTAAACACTATTTTCTGCTTCCCTAACTAAGCCAATCAGTTAATCATTATTGCTTGATCCATCAATCTTCGTGAGATCGACCCTTACTCACGTAAGGTATTACTTGGTACGACCCGATGCACTTGCCGGTAAGTTGTGGGTTATAAACACCGCACCACCGGGTAAGAGGCAGTTACATTGTCTACTTGCTACGGATAAAAGTTCGAGACACTGGGTAAGAGGCAAGGGTTGAGTTTTGTCACCACTTACTCTGGATTGAAAATTCTAACACCGCCTAGGTAAGAGGCAATGGGTGAGGTGGTCCCCTAGCTCCGGGTACGTGGGTAAGATGCAAGAGTTGCAGTTTGGTCTCACTTGCTCCGTGTTTGGTGTTCCTGTCTAGGGTTCGCTACTAGACATGTTAGGTTTGGCTGTATAACCGATAGATGAGACTCATCAGCCATAGGACAGACATGCATCATATGCATTTGTATGCTTTGTTTGGGTTTGAATTTGTTTTGGTTTGCCTAATTACTTAATTGTTATTAACTCCTATCTAAGCTATTTGCTGTAACTGCTATCTATACCTGTGCTTTTCTTGTCTATTTTGCCTGTGTTTGTTTCTGAGAGATTCCTTTGACGGGAGGAAGAAGCGCTGAGAGTTATTTTTGGTGGTACTTTTGAGGTTGAGTATTGGTCATAAGTTGATTATAGTGTTGATTGATTATGTGATGGACTGGAGGTTGTGATTGGTTTCTAATTGAGGTTTAGTTAAGTATGAAAAATCAAGCTGGTTTAGCATAGACTTAATTAACCTATGTTTGGAACAGGTTGGTCATTCATACAGTCTAGGAAACTTTTGAGATTTTTCTTATAAGAAAAGAAAGGTTTTAGATTTTAAAAAATTAACTGATTTCTTTTAAAAAGGTTTTGGATTTTTTTATGTTAAACCGTTGGTTTTTAAAAGATTCATAAGACGAGCGATGTTCACTGTGCTTGAAAACGTTTTCTTTTCAAATATATACTTATGAAAATTTTAAATATTCGTGGTGAGACCATAAACTTACATCCGTTGCCGAAGATCTTGGCTCTTGATACCAACTAAAAATTTTTAATGGCCTAAGAAAGGGTTGAATCTGTGGCTGCTTTCAACTTTTTATATATTAAGATAGCAAAACAAATTTGAGCTATTGATTCTGCAAATTTTGATTTAGTGATTACGAATGAGACAATTTACTTTTGTCTTATAACGTGTGAAATAAAAATAGAGCAGAGAAAAAAAATCTTGTACCACTATATATCCTGGTTCAGTCACTTTGTGAAATGTGATCTACATCTAATCTCCACCACAACTATGGTAGAATTTTCACTATCTTTTTCAAAGATTACAAACACCAATTCACTACCATGCTTGGAGATAATGCTTGGTCTGCTCTCCTTGTTGCTACTTTTTGTACATTTTCTTTGAGGCCATTTATCCTTTGTTGTACTACTTGAATCAGCACTTTTGATTTCATCTTTGGCTCCAAGTTTCATCCTTTTTTCTTTATCAGTTTGATGAGTAGAGACACCAAATGTCTTGAGGCTTTTACCTGAAAATGCTTGATCATGGTGCAGCAACTATAAGCCTTCATGAGTGTCTTTGTTAGATCAAAGTTAGTAACGATCCTTTATTTCATTGTCCAAAAACAGTGATTTGCTAAAAAATCTAGACCCATTTTTTCCATACCAAAAGTAATGTGGGACTGTACCAAAATACACTTCATCAAACAAATATTTGGGCTTTCAAACCCAACCAAAGACAATATGTTTGTCATCATCAATTTAAATAATATTGTTTGCTAGAAGTGTAGTGGAAAATATTATGCAAGGGATTGTTTCTCTTTTATCTCATATTGTAGATCAACACTAAGAAAGGAAGGAAAAAGTGATACAACCATTTATTCTGATTCAGCCTTTAAGTACAATGAAACCTATATCTATTCTCAACCACAATCCTTGGTAAAATTTTCACTATAACTGATATAATTGATTCAATTATAGTCACCAATTCTAATTAATTAAAATCCTACCAATTCTACATCTTAGGCTCATAATCTTTGAAGAAAAGAAGACTCAACTGCAAGCAAGAGGACCATGAGTTAGATAGAATTGTAATTGTAGTTATTTGAATTGGATCTGAAGTGGAATTTTAGGACTTGAGAATAGTATATAACCCTAAGTGAACACTTCAGAAAGGAACTTTAATAGACTTTTTTTTGCATTCTTCTTTTGTACTTTTCACTTTTGATTCTTTTCTGTAAGCCATGAGTGGCTGATTCCCATTCATTGGGGTCAAGAGCTCTATTGTAATTTGATGGATCAATATCAATTTTATTTTCATCTTCAATTCTTCTTTTATTGCTTTTTTAGGAAGAATCTTCGTTCTTCATTGTAATGATTCAAATATCTTGAGAAAGAATTTGAATCTAATTGAATTCTTTTAGGATTTGAGAAAGGAATCATATAATTGATGCTTGAAGTTCTTCCTCCCAATTGATGTGAATTTGGGTTTGAGATTGAAATGTGACGCTGAAGGTAGTTTAACTGGTAAACAAGAGGCTTTGTGAGATACACGGTGCAGAACTAGATTAGAATTAGAATTCGCTTACATAGATTACCGATATTACTGATTTAAAATTAATTTTTTAATATTGAATCTAAGTGTCAAAGTTCTAGGAATGCCTCTGCCTTTTCTGGAACCTTATATATTATCTACGTGGGTACCTTTACCACATTGAGAACCTCTGGTTCTTATTTCATACATGTTGTTTTTCAGATGTAGGTCGAGAGATACCTCGTTGAGTGTCTGGAGATTCCCTGTGCAAGTGAAGATTTAGTTTTGGGGTTGTTATATTTTGTATATAAGCTATGTATATACGTAGATATACTCTCTGCCTGTATATTTTATATTTTGTTCCTCTTATAGTTTGATTTAGGTGAAACAGGTGTTTTGTTTTATGTTTTGGGATACCTTTGGGTTATATATATATATACTCTGGCCGGCCTTAGCATCGCAGGTCAAGTCTGGAGCTTGATATCTGTAGTTTTAAACTCTAATATGTATATATATGTTTTTATCCTTCTTTCAATCTTATTTATCCATCTTACGTTTATCCAGATGAGTATGACACAATTGTTTGGTCTTGGTTTTGCTTATTGATGAGCGGATATTTTATATGCTTTTTGGGGGTAATTTCATGTAGTTTTTAGTATGTTTTAGTTGGTTTTTAGTATATTTTTATTAGTTTTTAGGCAAAATTTATATTTATGGACTTTACTATGAGTTTGTGTGTTTTTCTGTGATTTCAGGTATTTTCTGGCTGAAATTGAGGGAGCTTAGCAAAAATCTGATTCATGCTGAAAAAGAACTGCTGATGCTGTTGGAATCTGACCTCCCTACACTCGGAATGGATTTTTTTGAGATACATGAGTCCAATTGGCGCGCTCTCAATTGGGTTAGCAGGTAGACATCCAGGGCTTTCCATCAATATATACTAGTCCATACTTTGCTCGAAGATAAACGACGTAAATTAGCGTTTAATGCCAGTTCCATGTTGCACTCTGGCGTTGAACGCCAGAAACAGGTTGCAAGTTAGAGTTAAACGCCAGAAACATGTTACAACCTGACGTTTAACTCCAGAAACAGCCCAGGCACATGAGAAGCTTAAGTCTCAACCCCAGTACACACCAAGTGGGCCCCAGAAGTGGATTTCTGCACTATCTATCTTAGTTTACTCATTCTCTATAAACCTAGGTTACTAGTTTAGTCTTTAAACAACTTTTAGAGATTTATTCTGTACCTCATGACATTTTAGATCTGAAACTTGTACTTTTTGACGGCATGAGTCTCTAAACTCCATTGTTGGGGGTGAGGAGCTCTGCAGCGTCTCGATGAATTAATGCAATTATTTCTGTTTTCTATTCAAACACGCTTGTTTCTCTCTAAGATGTTCATTCGTACTTAACCATGATGAAGGTGATGATCCATGACACTCATCACTATTCTCAATCTATGAATGCATGACTAACAACCACCTCTGTTCTACCTTCGATTGAATGAGTATCTCTTGGATTCTTTAATCAGAGTCTTCGTGGTATAAGCTAGAATCCGTTGGCAGCATCCTTGAGAATCCAGAAAGTCTAAACCTTGTCTGTGGTATTCCGAGTAGGATTCAGGGATTGGATGACTGTGACGAGCTTCAAACTCGTGAGTGTTGGGCGTAGTAACAGACGCAAAAGGATCAATGGATCCTATTCCGACATGATTGAGAACCAACAGATGATTAGCCGTGCGGTGACAGTGCATTTGGACCATTTTCACTGAGAGGACGGATGGTAGCCATTGACAACGGTGATCCACCAACACACAGCTTGCCATAGAAGGAACCTTGCGTGTGTGAAGAAGATGACAGTAGGAAAGCAGATATTCAGAAGACAACGCATCTCCAAAACTCCAACACACTCTCCATTACTGCGTAACAATTACTCATTTCATGCTCTTTCACTTTTTACAATTGAAGCTAAAGAACCCTATTGGTATCCTGACTAAGAATAATAAGATAACCATAGCTTGCTTCAAACCAACAATCTCCGTGGGATCGACCCTTACTCACGTAAGGTATTACTTCGACGATCCAGTGCATTTGCTGGTTAGTTGTGCGGAATTACATAGTGTGAGTGTAATTTTTGACGGTGAATCTTGTTGCTTAGATTAGGAAAATTTTGTCTTCTGGGTCAGAGTCTTTTATTTTCTTTTCAAAAATTTTTCAAAAATATTATTTTTTAATTTTTAGTTTTTCTGTGAGTTTAGTGTCATGTTTTAAGTTTGGTGTCAATTGCATGCTTTTCTTTGTCTTTCAATTTTCGAATTTCATGTTCTTTGTTCTTCCTTAATCTTCAAATTGTTCTTGTCAATTTTTCTTGTTTGATCTTCGGTTTGTCTTGTTTTGTGTCTTTTCTTGTTTTTCTTGTGCATTTTCAAGTTTTTAGTTTTCAAAATTTTTTTTATTAAATACCTTATTAAAACACGTTAAATTTATAGCTCAGTTGGCTAGAGCATGGGCTTGTGTTCTTGGCAATTGAGTATCTTCCTTTTAAAACTTTTTCAAAAATAATTTTTTTGATTAAATCTTGTGCCAAACTTTAAGTTTGGTGTTCTCTTGTTAATTTTCTTTAATTTTCAAAAATTTTATTTTGGTTTTCTAAAAATTTTAAGTTTGGTGTTCTTTCTTTTGTTC
>NW_026265222.1:3403-4683 GCF_000817695.3 Arachis duranensis | reverse complement strand
TGAATCTTCAAGGTGTTCTTGAGCCTTCTTTGTGTTTTGATCTTAAAATTTTTAAGTTTGGTGTGCCTTGGTGTTTTTCCTCCAAAATTTTCGAAAACAAGGAGCATTGGATTTAAAAATTTTAAGTCTTATGTCTTTTTTGTGTTTCTCTCTTTCATAATAAAATTCAAAAATCAAAAAATATCTTTTCTAACTATTTTTAAGCAAATATTTCTAAATTTTTCATAAAAATTCAGATTTCAATTTCAAAACTTTTCAAAATCTTATCCTTTTAAGATAAAATTATTTTTCTTATATAATAAAATAAATAAAATAAATCCACATCATCTCTCTTTCTCCATCATGGACCTAAGTGGAAATGAACAGTCCAGAAGGACTCTGGGGTCATATGCTAACCCCACTACTGCTTCATATGGGAGTACTATTTGTATACCCTCCATCGGAGTTAGTAGTTTTGAGTTGAATCCTCAGCTCATTATCATGGTGCAGCAAAGTTGCCAGTATTTCGGTCTTCCACAGGAAGAACCTACAGAATTTCTGGCACAGTTTCTACAAATTGCTGACACAGTACATGATAAGGAAGTAGATCAGGATGTCTACAGATTATTACTATTTTCATTTGCTGTAAAAGATCAAGCTAAGAGGTGGTTAAATAACCAACCTAAGGCTAGCATAAGGACATGGAAACAACTGTCAGAAAAATTCCTGAATCAATATTTCTCTCCAAAACGGATGACACAGCTAAGGCTGAACATCCAAGGCTTTAAACAAGGAGATAATGAATCTCTTTATGATGCCTGGGAGAGATTGGTGCAGGAAATTGCAATCACACTTTTGCAATCCCGCACAACTAACCAGCAAGTGTACTGGGTCGTCCAAGTAATACCTTGCGTGAGCAAGGGTCGATCCCACAGAGATTGTCGGCTTGAAGCAAGCTATGGTTATCTTGTAAATCTTAGTCAGGATATCAGAAATTATCAGGATTGATTGTGAAAAGCAAAAGAACATGAAATGATTACTTGTTTTGCAGTAATGGAGAATAGGTTGAGGTTTGGAGATGCTCCATCTTCTGAATCTCTGCTTTCCTACTGTCTTCTTCTTCAGTCACGCAAATCTCCTTCCATGGCAAGCTGTATGTAGGGTTTCACCGTTGTCAATGGCTACCTCCCATCCTCTCATTGGAACGATTCCTAATGCCCTGTCACGGCACGACATTCCATCTGTCGGTTCTCAATCAGGCCGGAATAGAATCCAATGATTCTTTTGCGTCTGTCACTAAC
>NW_026265222.1:1120-2439 GCF_000817695.3 Arachis duranensis | reverse complement strand
AAATTATCCGCTCATCACAACACCAAACTTAAATTGTTGCTTGTCCCCAAGCAACTGAAAATCAAAATAGGATAAAAAGAAGTGAATATACTATAGACTCCAAAATATCAAGGAAACATAGCTCCAATTAGATGAGCGGGACTAGTAGCTTTTTGCCTCCGAACAGTTTTGGCATCTCACTCTATCCTTTGAGGTTCAGAATGATTGCCATCTATAAGAACTCAGAAGTCAGATAGTGTTATTGATTCTCTTAGTTGAGCATAATGATTCTTGAACATAGCTAGTGTATGAGTCTTGGCTGTGGCCCAAAGCACTCTGTCTTCCAGTATTACCACTGGATACATTCATGCCACAGACACATAATTGGGTGAACCTTTTTAGATTGTGACTCAGCTTTGCTAAAGTCCCCAATTAGAGGTGTCCAAGGTTCTTAAGCACACTCTTGTTGCCTTGGATCACAACTTTATTTCTTTCTTTTTCTTTTTCTTTTCTTCTTCTCACTGCTTTTTCTTGCTTCAAGAATCAATCTAAGGATTTTTTAGATCCTCAATAACAGTTCTCTTTTTCCTCATTCTTTCAAGAGCCAACAATTTTAACATTCTCAAAACAACAAATTCAAGAGACATATGCACTGTTCAAGCATTCATTCAGAAAACAAAAAGTATTGTCACCACATCAAACTAATTCAACTAGGTTCAATGATAAATTTCGAAATCCTGTACTTCTTGTTCTTTTGTGATTAAAGCATTTTTCATTTAAGAGAGGTGATGGATTCATAGGACATTCATATCTTTAAGGCATAAAATTTCAATTTTATTAATTATGAATTAAAACAAGACTCAAAAAATAGATATAAAATGAAACTAAAAAAAACAAAAAATAAAAACAAAACAAAAGAAGATAAAAACGCAAAACATAGGCTCCTAATGATAGAGGTTTTCACAGAGTTAGGACTCAACAACCTTGATTTTGAGAAGTGGATGCTCCCTCAACTTGAGATGAGAGCTTTTGGCGTTTTTTGGAGTTCACGCCCCTTGTCCTTCCATTGACTTTTTGGTGATTGGATGTTCAATAGGTATGAATTCATCTGCTTCCATCTTCACCCCAGCCTCGTTACAAAGCAAGGAGATCAAGCTTGGATAAGCTAGTTTGGTTGTAGTGGAATTCTTATTTGCAATTGTGTAGATCTCACAAGCAATCACATGATGGACCTCCACTTCTTTTCCAAGCATAATGCAATGAATCATCACTGCCCTCTTGATGGTGACCTCAGAACGGTTGCTAGTGGGCAATATGGAACGCCCAATAAAGTCTAGCCA
>NW_026265222.1:0-536 GCF_000817695.3 Arachis duranensis | reverse complement strand
TTTTGAAAATTTGAAAGTGAATGATGAGAGATTGAAATGTATTTTTGTAGAAAAATATGGGTGAGAAAAGGAAAGTTTGAAAAAATCTGATTTGAAAACAAAATTGTGGTCCCCCCACCTTTCTGGCGTTAAACGCCCAGAATGGCACTCATTCTGGCGTTTAACGCCCAATTGCTACCCCTTTTGGGCGTTTAACGCCCAGCCAGGTGCCCTGGCTGGCGTTAAACGCCAGAAAGCCTTTATCACTGGGCGTTTTTCAAAACGCCCAGGATGATGCACACTTGGCGTTAAACGCCCAGAATGGTGCCCATTCTGGCGTTTAACGCCCAAAATGGCACCATTCCTGGCGTTAAACGCCCAGAATGGTACCCATTCTGGCGTTTAACGCCCAAAATGCCCCTTACTGGCGTTTTTTCGCCAGTAAGCTCATTTTCTCTGCTTTTTGAGCTGAATCTTTCTGTAACTCTGTGAACTCCTTCATTTTTGATATTTGCCTCTGTAAGAACTAATCATATAACCTCCTAATGACTGGGTTG
>NW_026265221.1:3317-25935 GCF_000817695.3 Arachis duranensis | reverse complement strand
AACATAACTTCATTAACAATGTTATTTTTCTTACCCATGTCTTATTACCGAGGATCCAATAGCAATTGAGGTGTATCCATTGAGCGGCCCAAATACCACAGTCATTCCTTTGCCACAATTTAACGCACATATTAACAAAGGAATATAACAAAATAACAAACAGCCATAAAATTGAATTTATATTTTGAAAAATGGTAAATTTAAATTTACGATTTGGTAGATTGTTGCGGAACAGCTGGTTCATTGAATTTATACTTTGAAAATTGAATGTTTCTAAAGGAAGGTTTTCACCAAAATTCTTGTCGGACAAAAATTTCTCAAGGTAATTTAACACATTATTAATGACACTCTTACGCTCTGTCATTAATGTGCACTTTTTGAAAGAGTCTAGATATCTCACGGTCTCGTAAAGTAAATCAACCACTATGAGAAATCAATGGCTATTGAGGTAAACTGGCACAAAAATCTACAACAACATTCGGAAAATAACCTTAACTAAAAATAACCATGAAATATTATTATATGAATTAATTGAAAGTTCAACAAAATTAACGATCCTAGTGTAAACTGGCAAGGTCTCCCATGAAGTTATCCTTGATGTATTTCATTGTGCCGACACAGTTCTATTTTGGGCTTAAAACAATTTGCTGCAATGAATATTGAACTAAGTTAGGAATCTTATTATGTTTCTAGTCTATCTGGGAAGATATATTAAATTTGAAGACTAAATTTTGATATGCCAAGGGACTTATAGAAAACGTCGGTGGCAGAAATCATTGGTTGCCATATAAGTTTTATTTTGGCTCAAAATGTCCTTTGGTGAGCATCGAACAAACTAAGGTAAAGAGCTATGGAGTACAAAAAATCGTAGTTATTCTGCACTAATCCAAATTTGATAATTTTACAAGGATAATAAATAAATAATGCAAAACTAATTCTTACATCACCAATTATTGGCTTGCCAAGCAATTATAGTCAGAAGAGTCTTGTGTGTACCACTACAATGATCGTTTGGAACAAGCACTTCCCTAAAATCATAGAATCAGAATATTATACTATATTAGTAGAAAAGGTTATAAAAAATTATATGACAAATTAGCAATAAAATGAGAAATAAGTTAATTTTACTTACTCTGGATCCAAATTTTTTCCAAAGATGTAGGCAGCAATGGCCAATTCTTTATCAAAAAATTTCATTTCTTTAGTTGGCCGAAATAAAAGGTCCAAACACTATAAAAAAATGACAACAAAAAAAAAGTTTAGTACTAAGTAATTTTTATCGACACAAAGTAAAAAAAAAAGCAATTATAAAAATAATATAAATCATTTATAAGTTGAATTTTTTTACCAACTATAATTACTAACCATCTTTACATGTCATTTGTTTAATCTTCCTTCTGTTTTATAAAGTTAGACTACGTTTATTTACTCAAAATGTACACACAAAATCAGCCAGATATATTTTTTTGCGTATTAAAAAATAAAAAATTTTTCATCTACTAAGTTATCCGAAAAGTTAAGTGCTAACACGTGGCATGTCATCTCCGTCCAAAAAATTATAGTTAAGTAGTTGTTGTAGTAAAGCCATGGATGCCTTAGAGGAAGCTTCTCTACAAATTGCAATTCTTTCGGCAAGTCCAAAAAATATGATAATTATTTTAGGCACTGTTACTTATTTGTCAATAATGTCATCTCAAATGATCAGCTTTCCACGATATCAACAAATCAAATTCTCATATTAGCAAATAAAATTTAGCTCCCTAATATTAATCAGGGTTCTAGTCAACCTTTCAATGTCACTAACAGGCACAATTTTTTATGACCAAAAAAAGAAACTGGTACTCACGAGTCTAAAATACTAAATAATAAAGCTAGACATCATGTCTAGTGAAAAACGGAGAACTTGAGGAGGAAATTGTATTTTATGACTTAACATTAATATTATAATATGTGAGAATACTAAAAAGTTCTTCACCCTTAAATGGGAACAGTGACAAATCCAATGCTTGAATGATGATGTACTTTGTGAACTATAACACCATTTATTGTGTACTATTTTGATCAAATTCTATCTAAGTGGTATTTAATAGTTGTAATTTAAAAATAAAAAGATAAAACCTTAACTGCGGTGACCGGTAATTCACATTTTTTCCCTTGCACCTCCAAGTACTCTTCTTTGTGACTGGTTCGTCACCCAAACAGATTCAGGGATTGGCATCAAGTATTTCTTTCAAAGGGTCTGACAGCGGAGTAACAACTGGAGCAGTATTCGAAAGCTTTACGCATTTTAAAGTGTCCAATGGCAGTGTAACAACTGGAGTAGTATTCGAAAGCTTTACACCATCACCCACTTTTTGGTGAGAAACCAACCATTTTCATAATTTTTGTGAGAACTGTTGTTATTCCTTGCATAACAGCTTTGCAAATCATCGTTGACAGTGCCTCGGTAACACACTTTCCAAGCTACAAGATGCCATAAAATAAGACGCGTTACTTGTATAATAATGTAACAACACAGCAACTATAAACATCACAAAAGATAAGTAAAGACATGTTAAATAGAGTATGCCAAGAAAGTAATGCATATTCGGGTATTGTAGCATTAAAAATAGATTACCTTCTCATTCAAGGTGGAGAAGTCCATGTTTGATTCTTCCTTAGAAGTTACAGATGCATCCAGTGTGTACTGTTCAAGCCAAATAAATTTCAGTATTTTTATTATACTAAAAAAACTACTAAATAGAATTTACAAAAGACTAATAATCCGATCATTTAACAAAAACAAGCGAGATTACCTTACTCATATTCTCTACTCCTCTGATATGCAGTGATTGTAAAAAGAGTGTTAGGTTTAAAACTTCATGATAAACACTGTTATTTATAGAGATAACTAACAAAGATAACAAAAAATTTATTTTTTTTATAAAAATATCCTAATAAATAAAAAAGATATTATAATTTTTCAACTAATATTCAAATTAAATCCAATTTTTTGTAAAGATATCGTAACAAATAATTAAGATATTTTATTTTTTCTTTTGATATTCAAATTCAAATTTAAATTCAATCTACTATTTTTTTCATAAAGATGTCTTACTTTATAATTACGTTAATCTAAACTTGGAATAAATCGTTGTTGGTCTTTGATTTTAAAATAATTCAAACTTGAAAACTTTTAGATGTAAAGATTCTGTCATGATGGTCAGTAATTTTTCATTTGCTATTGTGGTTTCTTATTTCTTTTCTTTTTTTTATTCATTTATTATTTTTTTTGGGTCAAATCCTCTTTTCTTTAAAAACCAGATTCTCTATAACTTCAGAATAACACAAATCAAACAGATTTTTTGTTAATATAAATATAAATAGACTTAGATGTGTCCATTTCGCGACATGAAAACCTATTTTACATCAATTTTATATTTACAAATTGTTCATCATTCAAATAAAAAACGTATGGACATTCACTTCTTGTTATTTTCTTAGTAAATGATTAAAAAATAAAATATTTTTCTTAGCATTATTCTTGGAGTATATGATTATATTATTAAGAGAAAGATAATATTTTCATTTATTACTATTATACATTTTTTAAATTATACAAATTATACTATAATTTTTCAAATTATTTATTTTTAAATTAGAAAATCAAATTATTGTATTATTAATGAATAGTTTTTTTCTATTAATATAAATATTATGCAATTATTTTATGAAAGTTAGTTAAATTTTTTTTTACCAAAAATATCTCTATAAAAAATTTAGCAACTTTGCAAATCTTTGCATAATAAAATCATTGGAGTCTACGAATATACATTGCCTCTAAGTCAAAAATACTTTAAGAGAGAGCCAATGACTTTTTATACCAAATTAAAAGATATATCGAAAAAACATTTATGAAGATGGCCAGTTCCAAAAGTATTTATCTACACTTCCTTAATTATTATATAAATTAAAATAACAAAATCTCTCAAAATACCACTATCTTTGGCAAAAGAGAAGTTAATGCCACTTAAATAAATATAAAAGAGCTACAATGAATTTTGCCAAATTTCAAAGGAAACCTATATAAATTGCCATTAAAAAAAGAAATTTCACCTACTACAATATATGCATCACTACTAGAAATATGGTTTTTTTCGGACGACCCACAAATTTGAGACGAAAATAATATCATTTGTAAATTTCGTTTGAAAGTGTATCAGTTTTCAAACGAATTTCAAATCTTTATTGAAAAATTTTAACATTTAGTATAAAACTATTGTCTATATGTTAAAATAATCTATGATTTATCTCAAATATTTTTACTATTCCAAAATAATTTTTTTCCTAAAATAACCTTAATTATATAACTTATGAAAAGGTACAATTTTTTGTTTCTATGACTCAATTCCAAAACTTCTTAATCAAAATATGAAATCATCATCATAATAATTAACATCTCATTTATTATTATACATATTTTTGAAAATTGGATTAATAGGTACGTTAGTGTTTATTTATACACCCGTCTTTTATAGCAACTAATTTTTTTCCTTTACAAAATTAGTTTAATATATTTTAACATTATTCATATATTAGGAACATTATTTTTTAATTCACACAAAAGTATAGAATAAAATAAAATAAAAGTGTGCCTTGTTACTAAGGTTTTTTTGAGTGCTCTGCTAGGATTTTTGAGAAATCCTAATTGTGAAATTTTCACCATGTGTGATCAATTGAATGGCAGTAATCGCTGCTCCCAGACTGGACAACAGCCATGCACCAGGATCTGAGGAGGATCATATAGTGCAATTTATTGATGAAGACATAAAAGAAGGTATAGAGAGATGTTCAAGGAGCTTGGTTGGGAGACTTCTTGCTGACAGAGATTTCAGTGCAGGGACTTTAGAAGCTGCCTTATTTGCAATATAGAGACAACCAGAGGGATTCAAGGTAATTGATCACGGAGGAAACCTTTTTCAATTTTTCTTTGGGAGTGAAATTGATCTTCTAAGAATTGAGAAAGGTGCTCCGTGGCTATTCAAGAACTACATTCTTAATTTAAAGAGGTGGAACGATGAGACTGCAATTAGAGAGGAAGGATTTACCCACGTTCCCATATGGCTGCAACTATGGGGGCTTCTCGAACACTGCAAAACAAGTAGTTTGGGACGAAAAATAGGAGAATCACTGGGGGAAGTTCTAGATTCAGACCTGTTTAAAATGAGAGGACAGAAGGAAAATGTGCTGAAGATCCAAATTATGATGGACATTACCAAACCGCTGCGTCAATCACTTAAAATTGCGGGGAGCAATGAAAAAGTGATAGAACTCAATCTCAAGTATGAGCGCATTGGTAATTTTTGTCATTATTGTGGTCATATAGGACATGAAATTCGAGCTTGTAATTTACATTTGGAGGATTTGGTGGGAGGCAATGTTAGGGAAGAACAATGGGGATCGTGGCTACAGGCTGAACAAACTGGTTGGAGAATTGCAAGCATGAAAGAGAATAAAAACCCTAACAATGTTGAGAGGGAAGAGAATAGAAGATAGAAACAGAAAAAGCCTACGCCAGTCAGCTTAATAAGAAGTTTTGCGAGTCATTTGGTCCAAGACAATAATTCTCAAACCAGGGGGACTGACGTGAAAGGAAAAAAGGAAAATCTGAGGTATGGAGGAGAGGAGGTAGGCGAGGAAATGGCTGATAGTGGAGGTACTATAGGAAAATGGAGGAAAGATAGTGGAGAAGAACATGTCCTTCAATTTTCTATTGGAAGTTCAGCGGAGATGATCAGCATAAAAGAAGGCAAAAGGCAAAGCTTGAAGCAGTTGGCGAGAAGGGGGTTTAAATCAAAATCTGTCTCAGGAGTAAAAAGAGTTTCGGAGGATTCAGGAAACCCAAGTAACAACAAGAAATTTTGCCAAGAAGACAACACATCAACTGTACAAGGGGAGGGTGCCACCCAAAGAGAGGCACCGAAGGAGATATGAAGATGTTGATGTGGAATTGTCGGGGTTTGGAAAAACTCCTGACAGTTCACAACATTCAAGGGATTATTAAATCCCATTCTCCCGAGGTAATGTTCCTTTGCGAAACTAAGAACAATGCCTTATTAGTGGAGGGTGTGATGAAGAAAGTTGGTTTTCAGTTTTGGAAAATAGTAGATCCTAATGGCCTCTCGGGTGGACTAGTGGTGGCATGGAAAGAAGGGGTGGAGGTGCAGATTTTACGTCAAGAAAGCTTTTTTATTCAATTCTCTTATAAGAGTCAACAAGGTGGACAACAATGGGAGGCTATAGGGGTATACTTGAGCACAGAAGAGCGAAAAAGGGAGGAACAATTTCGTTAACTAATGGAAGTCATGGAAAACAGCAGGGCTAATATTGCAGTTCTTGGTGATTATAATGCTATACTAGCTAGCCATGAAAAGGAAGGAGGTAGACCTAAATCGAATACATCTATCCAAGCTTTTAATAATTTTATTAATGAGGGTAGACTATTGGATCTGGGTTATGAGGGGGAGAAGTTCACTTGGTGAATAGATAATTTGGTGATAACTTGATTAGAGAAAGACTTGACAGAGTGTTGGTGTCTAAAGATTGGAAAGAAGAATTTCCCAATGCTTGTGTCTCTCATTTGAATGATATTGGGTCTGATCATAGGCCTTTTGATGAGCGGATAATTTGTACGCTTTTTGGCATTGTTTTTAGTATGTTTTTAGTATGATCTAGTTAGTTTTTAGTATATTTTTATTAGTTTTTAGTTAAAATTCACTTTTCTGGACTTTACTATGAGTTTGTGTGTTTTTCTGTGATTTCAAGTATTTTCTGGCTGAAATTGAGGGACCTGAGCAAAAATCTGATTCAGAGACTAAAAAGGACTGCAGATGCTGTTGGATTCTGACCTCCCTGCACTCGAAGCAACTGGCACTAAAGCTGGCGTTTAACTCCAAGAAGAGTCTCTACACGAAAATGCTTCAATGCTCAGCCCAAGCACACACCAAGTGGGCCCGGAAGTAGATTTTTATGTCATTTACTCATCTCTGTACACCCTAGGCTACTAGCTCTCTATATATAGGACCTTTTACTATTGTATTTAGAGCTTTTGATCATGTTTTTATGATTGAACCCTCTTTGGGAGGCTGGCCATTCGGCCATGCCTAGACCTTGTTCTTCTGTATTTTCAACGGTGGAGTTTCTACACACCATAGATTAAGGTGTGGAGCTCTGCTGTACCTCGAGTATTAATGCAATTACTATTGTTCTTCTATTCAATTCCGCTTGTTCTTGTTCCAAGATATTCATTTGTACCCAAGAACATGATGAATGTGATGATTATGTGACGCTCATCATCATTCTCACTTATGAACAAGTGACTGACAACTACTTCTGTTCTACAAGCAAACAAGGCTCTAATGTTTATCTCTTGGATTCTTTAACCGGAATCTTCGTGGTATAAGCTAGAACTGATGGCGGCATTCAAGAGAATCCAGAAGGTCTAACCCTTGTCTGTGGTATTCTGCGTTGAACATTTCCACTGAGAGGATGGGAGGTAGCCACTGACAACGGTGAAACCCTTGCATACAGCTTGCCATGGAAAGGAGTAAGAAGGATTGGATGAAGACAGTAGGAAAGCAGAGAGACGGAAGGGACCAAGCATCTTCATACGCTTATCTGAAATTCCCACCAATGAATTGCATAAGTATCTATATCTTTATCTTTATGTTTCATTCATATATCACCCATACCCATTTGAGTTTGCCTGACTAAGATTTACAAGGTGACCATAGCTTGCTTCATACCAACAATCTCTGTGGGATCGACCCTTACTCGCGTAAGGTTTATTACTTGGACGACCCAGTACACTTGCTGGTTAGTTGTGCGAAGTTGTAGTGATCACAATTTCGTCCACCACCTTTACTCCTTAGCACAGAGAGACTCGAAAGAAGATCAAAGAGGAGATTTCGGTTTCAGGAAAGGTGGTGCGAAAAATCTGAAGTGGTGAATTTGATAAAGAGTTGTTGGAAACATACCATAATAGAGTCTCCCATGTTTAGACTAGCTGAAAAACTTAAGTTACGAAGACACAAGTTGGTGGTGTGGCAGCAACAGTCTAATTCCAATTCCCAAAGCAAAATCTCTGAGTTAAAGGGACGATTAGAAAACAAGAAAGAAAAAGCTGACCAAGCTAATCCAGTGATAATCTAGTGTTTAGAGGCAAAAATAGAAGATGAATTAGAAATGGAAGAGAGATACTGGAAAGAGAAATCAAGAGTTCAATGGCTTAACTGGTGGGACCACAACACTAAATTCTTTCATTCTAAGTTCAAGACAAAGACTCATAAGAAAAAGATCCATATATTAGAGGATGAAGAAGGGCATATAGCAACGGATACAGAGGGAATAGCTTCTATTGCTCAGAATTACTTCACAAAACTATTCTCAACCAGTGAACCGAGAGACCCCGTAGAAGAGATTTGTGATATTTCACCTAAGATCAATGCTACCACCAACCGTATGCTAACTAGGCCAGTCACAGAACAAGAGGTTAAAGCTGCTGCTTTTTCTATAAACCCATTCTCAGCCCCTGGTGATGATGGTTTCACGGCCAAGTTTTTTCACTTCTTCTGGGAAACAATTAAGGAGGATGTGGTACGAGCGATCAAGAGCTTTTTTGCTGGAGGTAAACTTTTAAAAGCTTTTAATCATACAAATATCTGCCTTATTCTAAAGATTGAAAATGCTACCTCTATGACACATATTAGGCCCATAAGCCTTAGTAGTATTTTCTACAAAATTATTTCTAAAATTCTGGTGCACAGACTTCAGTTGGTCGTGAACAGAGTTATTAGTGATTCCCAAAGTGCCTTTATCAAGGGTCGTTTGATCAATGATAACGTTTTGATAGCACATGAATTTATGCACTTTCTAAAGAATAAGAGATTTGGTCAGTATGATTTGGCTTTGAAACTGGATATGAGCAAAGCGTATGACGGGGTTGAATGGTCTTTTCTCTGGGAGATAATGAGAAAATTTGGATTTTGCAACAAATGGATTAATTGGATCAAGGAATGTGTGATGACGATTTCTTACTCTGTTACTGTGGATGGACAACCTCATGGTTTTTTCAAATCATGTAGGGGATTGCAACAAGGCGACCCCCTCTCCCCATATCTATTCCTTTTTTGTGTAGAGGGACTATCCCATCTGCTCCACAGAGGAGAACAGAGACACGAATTTTCTGGATTGAGACTAAATCACAGCTGTCCAAAACTTAGTCATCTATTTTTTGCAGATGATTCTATCCTTTTCTGCTGAGCCTCTGAGGAAGATTGTCATAGTCTTATCCGAATACTGAAGACATATGAGGAAGTGAGCGGTCAAGTGGTGAACCTGAATAAATCATCTGTTTTCTTTAGTCAAAACACCCCGGGACCAACTCGAGATCACTTAGCTAATATCCTTCGAGTGCCTCATGTGGGAAACCAGAACAAGTATCTTGGACTCCCAACGGTGATTCAGAGGTCAAAAAGAGCTACTTTTAACTATATCAAAGACAAGGTAAACCAGAAACTCTAGCTATGGAAAAGGTCTCTCTTGTCTTCTTCTGGTAGGGAAATCCTAATTAAAGTTGTTGCAACAGCGGTTCCGATTTACACCTTAAGCTGTTTTAAGCTACCAGACACTCTGCTAGAAGAGATTCAAAAAGCTATTATGCAATTTTGGTGGGGACAGAAAGGTAATGAACGGAGGATACATTGGGTGGGGTGGAAGATAACGTGTAGACCGAAATCACAAGGTGGACTTAATTTTAAAGACATGAAAGCTTTTAACGTTGCAATGCTTGCAAAGTAAGGATGGAGGCTCTTAACAAGACCTCATTCGTTAATCTACAAGGTCCTAAAAAGCACATACTTTAGATTTTCCACTTTTTTTAGTGCTGAGACAGGAACAAACCCCTTTTGGGGATGGCGTAGCATCATAGAAAGCAGGAAGGTGTTGGAAAAAGAAATTCTCTGGAGAGTTGAAAATGGCAGATCAATCAGAATTAAGGAAGATTCTTGGGTCATGAACTTTGTGGCTATTACCCCTAATCCTACCCCAACCTCAGATCATGCTCCAAAATGGGTGTCTGAACTAATTCAATCAAATGGCCAGTGGAATCAACAAAAAATAACAGAGACATTCAGCCCAGCAGTATCCAGGAAGGAGAAGATAAGGTTACCTGGATGATGAACCGATCTGGTGCATACACGGTTGCGTCTGGATACAATATTGCTTTCCAATTCAATCATCCACCGCTTGATTTTCTTCCGAAACAATGCCACTCGAAACCCCTTTGGTCTAGCATATGGAATTTGAAAAGCCAACCAAAAATTAGAAGCTTTCTTTGGAAATTACTACATAATGCCTTACCGATAAAACTCAAAATTAGTGCCAGAATTGAAACAGTGAACTCGACCTGTCCTAGGTGTGGTTCGGCGGAAGAGTCAATCCACCATTGTCTGTGTTTCTGCACTGATTCGTTGGAAGCTTGGCACCTAGTGAATTTTTCCATCCCAAACCCATATGAACACCCTTGGCGATGTTGAAAAGAAGTTACAAAAAAAATGGAAGCTTTCAGTGACAAGAAAAAATGGAAGCTTTTAGTGACAAATCAGATCGAATGGAGCTAGCAGCTAACCTTCTATGGCAGCTTTGGAAGGCCAGAAATCGCTTCATCTTCGATGGGTACATGAAACCTCCATTCCTTTGTGTTGAAGAAGCCCGTACTATGCAACAAGAACGAATGGGGATGAACTGACTTTACCTTTTCTTCATTCTTCTTTAATGTAATAAACTTTAATTAAACTCATTTGGTGGAACTTTTTCTTATGTATCCCTTTAGTGCATGTAAGTTCTTATTGGACCTTTTTCTAGTAATGAAATCACTATCTTGAAGAAAAAAAAAATAAAAGTAAAACCAAACAAAATTTGATAGAATACATATATGTTAGATAACACATATATTTTTTGTTATTTTGAAGAACGTTATTTTTTGTTTCCAATTTATTCTTTTATTTTCTTTGTTAGATTTAATCATATTTATGATAAAAAAATAATAAAAAATCACGTAAAATAAAAAATTATTCTTTTTTATAAGATTAAGGTATATTAAACATTAAAATAAAAAAAATAACTGTTGAACGTAATTTAGGAGTCTGTAGCTCTTCTTTATATAATTCGAGACAGTTATCTTATTTTATCCATCTTATCTATTAATATAAAAAGAATATTTAATTTCAAATGTTGATTTTATTAAATATTTATCTTTTAAGATTATTATATAACGAAGATTTAAAAACACAATTTAATTTAGATATTATAAAATTAATAATAGATATAATTTTTTAAATATCTATCTTTTAGATAAAATTTTACTTTTAAAATTTGTTATATGTAGTTATTTTAAAGCTGCTCATTTACTTTGCGCCAAAAATTAAAATTTTATTCAAAATCGCCTTTTAATTTCAGGGAATTTCAGTTTTAGAGTGTCTTCTCGCTCGTATCACATCTAGCTAGGTTACCTTGCCAAAAACCCAACCTTTTTTCAGAACCGCCTTCTGATCGCAGGGTCACTTCTTGATCTCCTTCACCTACCGTAACTTCCTTCTTCTTTTTTCCCTCTCTCTTTTCTCACCCTCTTTCAGCGACGTTCATCTTCTCCCTTTCCAACTCGGAGCTCAGCCCAGCTCATCCTCTTAGGCATCACTGTCACTGCACCTCCAGGAGTGGCAATAACATAGTACCACTGCATTCTTTTCCCCTTTTTCTGCTTCAAGAACCCTAGTCATCACCTCAGGTTATCTCTTTGCTCTACTTTCCAGTCTATTTTCTTTAATTAGTTAGTTAGTTAGAATTTTCATGTTGTTAGTGGATTTAAGCAGTTAAGATAGGTTAGGATTAGTTTATTAGATATTTGTTAAGTTGCAAGTGTTGGATTATGGCTGTTATGGATTGAATGCCGCTGAAAATTGCTTAATTATGCTAAATTTTTGCATTGCACACCACATGTTTGATTGAATGCCTATGTGATGCTTTGCATTTGATTTATATGTTGTAGTTACTATAAAGATTAAATTGCTTTTTGTTAGGCACATTGTTCTTAGAAGAGGAACTTTTAGCTATATTTTGATGCTTGTTCAACTTACACTTCATTAGCACATTGATTTTGTTTTGTTTTGTCAACACCTATATGATTTCTATGTTCATAATTCTTGAATATCGGGTGAATCCTCAATTTTTGTGCATTTAATTTGTTGTTTTCTACAAGTAAAGAACCTTCACCGAGAGAATGTTAACTACTAAAAAAATGAAAATAGCTAACAACTTTGAGTATGTTATATTTTTGTTCTGCAAAAGAAGGATGGTATTTCAAAATTTATATAGGTTCCAATGAATAACATGTTATATTAGATAAAGCATAATCCTGAGATAAACCTTTAGGCACTGACATGACGACCAATAATCATTAAACCTTATGGCAGTACTGATATAATCATGGTCTGAGTAAATTGGTCCCATCTTCATTTGTCCACTATAGATATTTTAACATTGAGCAATATTTGAGATGCCAAATTTCCAAAGTCCCATCCACAGTAATTTGGGTCTGTAGCTTCTATCTATTTCTTTCCAGTAGTCCACCACTTGGCAATAACTGCTGGATGGCCCTCATAATTTTTTGTTCCTGGAGTTTTGAGTTATCACAGATAAAACACTGTCTTTGTGATGAAAAAAGAAAAATTTTAATAACTCCATTTATTTATTCCTCTGAGAAACTGCTTTTAGATGGGCTTTTTGCTTTGCTTCTAGTAAATTTTATGTTGGTCCTTGTTTTCAAGTTTGATGGATTGTCTTGCAGGGAAGATGATAAATGCTGGCTTTTTCCGGTCATCCTTTTTCTGTTCAAGTTGATACAAGCTTGTTTTGTCAATTGGCACATAGCAAATAGAGAAATTCAAGATTTTTCTCTCTTTTGTTCGGATCCAGATACTTTTTGGGCTCATGAACCTGGTTTATGATAGCAAATAGGAGGAAAGAAGTATTAGAATGTGAACATAGATGTTAAGCTTTTTGACAAACCCATTGCTTAGAAGGAGGCTTTGTTTCGTTGTGGTTTTGAGTCATGCTGTGTAAATACATTCAGAGATATGTATAGGAGAATCAATTAAGTACAGATCTGTAGCTTTGCTTTATTGCTTAGAAGGAGGCTTTGTTTTTGTCATGGTTTAAAAATTTAAGAAGTTTCTTTTCTTCTCATTACGATGCTAAATTTATGTAAAAAATGATACTTTAAAAGTAATATACATTTTATTTTTTATATTTATTTTTCAGACCCTTCAATAAAAGTACAATATAAATGTAGAGCATACAAAAAAGTGAAATATGTTACAAGAAAAGAATAATAGTTACATAAATCTTTCTCATTTTCTTAATCTTTCCATGGACAAAGATATGCTTTTTGTATTAATCTTCAATTTGTTCTCTCTTCCTTCTAAAACTTTATACATGTCTACTCTATTGATCCACCGGCACTCGATATGGACGATAACTTGCAAATCAATAGAAAACTTTATAGCATGTCACTAATCAGTAGTTTCTCAATGATTTGCAATTGAGCTCTCAAAAGTTTCCTAAGCCTTCACTTTCATCTCTGCCCTGGGTTTAAGATTCCAAAATCATTATCACTTTCTAATATGAGCATGCTCAATCAATTCAACTAGCCAAGCACTCTTAACATGTAAGGATGTTCTCTAGGGGAATAGGCACTCTTCAATTTAAATTATACATTAATTGATCATTACCCAAAGATATAAAATCTCCAATATAATCTCTGCTGTAAAAAATTGTGCCTGGTGTATTTCATCAACAACAGTTAATATGACAATGTTAGTTTAAATAAAAAAGATCAAATAAAAATGAAAAATTGAAACTTAAGTAACATATGCAGTAAAAAAATTGATGGTAATATAACTCTCAACCTTAATTTTAGATCTACTAGAAAGGCAAGTAGACAAACATAAAGGATTTTGTTTTGGACAAAAATAATAATAATAACAACAATAATAATAGTAGAAACCAAATTTTTGCTTTTGAACTTTTCCCTATCATTGCCTCTAATCAGAACATAGTTAAAAAATAAAATTAATAAAAGAAGAACAAAGAACAAATTAAATAGCACTTCAAGGCTTAGTCACAGTATTATTACTCTCATTTAAGTGCATCCAAGTTCTAAGATTCAATAATGCAGCGGATTATTTTGGTATATACTATTTAGTCATAGACAGTAAATTAATGAAGTATCTTTTCTAAAATTAAAATAGCAGAATATAAACTATGTAAATAATTTTATATTCGAACCAAAAGATACTTAAGACTTAACCTGAAGTGAATATTCATCTTGGTAATGTTTTAAACTTAATTAAGAATAAATAAAGGTTAACTGATGGTGGGTCAAGATCAGGCAAATATATACGTTTAGGCTTCTATGAAGGGATTTTAATACTGGTATATAATAAATAAAATGTACGATCAATAAAATAAGTAAATAATTCAGGGTGTGTTTGGCAACCACGTTGGAGAGGATAGAAGTGCGTTTGAGCTTCTTGAAATGTTTACCTTTATGTTTGGTAATTTTTGTTTTTCTAAACGCAGAAATGATTCTGCCTTTGAACGCACGTTCAGGAGAAGCTAAAATTTGTAGCTTTTGCGTTTCACGTTCATGGTTGGTGATCACCCTTAGAAAATTAGATGAAAAATTTATTTATTTTTTACCAACCATACCCTCCATTTTCTTCTATAAAAAGGATTAGTTCTTTATAGTTCTTCCTGCTTCTTCATAATTTTTAGTTACAACTTTTTTTTTCATCAAAATAGTTCAGATTTGTTTCAATTACCAGCAAATTGAATATTTTAATTTTTATTATATTTAATACTTATTTTTATATTTTAATTTTTATATTTTTATTGTATTTTTTATTATATTTTTTATTTATATGATAAATACTTTTTATATTATTTTTGTTAGTTTTTTGATTTTGCATGTATATAAAAAAATGATTTAGATGAATGTCTCTTTTAGAAATTTTTTATCTAAAAGTGATTTTGAATAGTATAATCCAAACAATATTTATTTTACTATAATCAATTTTAATATAAAAATTGTCAAACATAAATCATGTTAACCCAAACTTACTTTTCATCAAAATTAATTTTATAAAATTAATTTTGTGCAAACTTCCATTTGCGAAATTCAAACACACACTCAGAGTTGAGGTTGGAAGTGATTACTGAATCCAAAAGCATTTGTATAATTAAGGGAAGTATAAGAGAATGATGCATGCCCTTCCAACTAAATCTCTAACTAATTAATTAATAATTTCTCTCTCATAGAATCTAGTGGCTAAGAATTCAATTGAATACAAGTCATAAAATTTTGGGTAGAATTATAATTCCATATGATCCTATGCAACATTCTAAGTAACATCTTTTCTCTTGGTAGCTCTAACAATCACCAACGGTAGGTGTTATAATACTCTTCTAATGCTTGGAGTTTTGAAATTTCTTTACACTATTAATATTGTAATGTGTATTAGCACAGTATTTTAACATGTATTTTAATTAATAGAGTTTTTATTATATATTGATAACATCTTTAAATAATTAATACCAACAAATTATATTTTTTAAAAAGGTTAATATTTAAAAAATTAACACTAACTTAAAATTATACTTTTAAATAAAAATTATAAAATAATCATAAAATATTAATCTTCCATCTTTATTTATTACGCAATGTTTTTTTAATTAATGTTTTATTAGTGATAATTTTTTTACTAAATAAAATAAAAAATTATTATTTTCCATAACAATTTTTTTATTTTTATATTTTAAGATTTATTTTGTTTTAGAATTTTATAAACTCATTACAGTACGATTTAAATTGTACTGGTATATTTTTATTTTTATTTAATTTAATTTTATTCACATAATTTAAAATTTTAAATTACAAAATTTTTAAATTAAAGTTTAAATAAATATAATTAATGAATAACTTAATTTAATTTAATAAAAATAAACGTATTCGTATTATTATATTTATATGATTAATTATATTTATTCGATTTAAAAAAAATAACTATTTAAAATCGTTAATCATAAATTAAAAAATTAATATACTCATATTATTTTTAATACGATTATATTTACAATACTCCTTTATAGTTTGGTTAATCAATAATGTATAAAGTTTTTAATTATTTAATGAACCAATACTTTATATATTTTTATTTTTAAATTAGTTTTTTGTAGCTGAAATTTCTATTATTTTCTTTATATTTGTTTTACCTCTTCTGCTTTAAATTAAAAAATTCTTTATATTTATTTTACCTCATAGCTCTCTTTCCCAAATCTCACTTCTAACCAAATCCATCACGGTCATTCACCACAGTCGTCGGTGTCTCGTTCAACGTTATATCTCCTTCATCATTTTTATTGTCGCGTCACCGTCTCGGAGCCACTTCGTCTCACTGGCTTAGTTAAATTTAATTTTAAATTTTTATAGTTAAAACTAAATTTAAAAATAATTTTAAAAAGTAATCACAAATTAAAAAGTAGAATAGTGTTACATTATCATCAGATTTGTAACTAGAATTGATGTTTAATTCATGAAGTTAGGGTGTAAATATGTTTTTGTGACTAAATCCGGACCGATCATATCATTTTGTATTGATTTGAATATCGAATTAGAATTAAATTTCTAAAAAAATAAGAAAAGGAAAAAAATTTTGCAACGAAGAAAAATAAGAATAAAAAAAATGTAAATGATGGTTAAAGTTTGATTAAGGTTAAGTAAAAGTTATATAAATTGTATATTTTTATTTTTTTAATATATAAGATAATTAGCTCAAATCAGTCCCAAATTCTAAAAAAAATATTCTGTGAAATTTAAAATTTTTTATTTTTTCAATAAAATTGGTGGTGATTTCTAGATTTTTTTTTAATATTTAACTCATGAAGTTAGGGTGTAAATATGTTTTTATAATTAAACCTGGACCGATCATATCAGTTTGCATTGATTTGAATATCGAATTAGAATTATATTTTTTTTAAAAAAAGGAAAAAAAATTTGCAAAGAAAAAAATAAGAATAAAAAAATGTGAATGATGGTTAAAGTTTGATCAAGGTTAGGTAAAAATTATATAAATTTATATTTTTATTTTTAATATATAGGATAATTAGTTTAGGTCGAATCCCAAACTCTAAAAAAAATATTTTGTGAAATTTAAAGTTTTTTATTTTTTCAATAAAATTAATAATAATTCCTAGATTTCTTTTTGAAAAGATATTTTTGTCTCAATCTTGTATTTTGTCCTCTTTAAAAAATATTAGAGAGTTAAGTCTATTTAATTAAATTATACATATAAATTATTTAAATTATATTAATTTTTTTAATTTCAATAATAAGTTTAAGAATATTTTTTGAGTGTAATGGAATGAAGTAAATATAAATAATTAAAATTAAAATACAAAATGCTTAAGATAATTAATTTTTGAAATTAGAAAGAAAAACAATAATTAAATTCATTCTCTTATACGAAGTATTTATTTTACATTATATAGTATACATATAAATTTAAATTTTTAAAATTAAAGTTAAATTCATAAATATTTATAAATAATTAATGGCATAGAATTTTTTTCCTTTTAATATGCTTCCACAAAATAAATGATATTTTGGTCTTTTTATTTTAATACATTTAAATAATATTAATACTAAAAGAATATTTTTGTCTTTTTAATTAAATAAAATTAAAATTAAAATTAAATAATTTTAATATTAAAGGGTATTTTTTAGTCTTTTAAAATTAATACTAAAAATATGTTTTGATTTTTTAATTTTTTAAACTTTTTATTTTTTCTAATTATAATGTTATAATAATTTTTTTAAATATTATAATAATCTAATCTGGGTAATATTAATCAAAAAGTGTAATAAGTCCAAACTGGCCTTTTAAGTCTAACGGATCCAATGTAAAATTTTAATCCTAGCCCAAACAAATTTTAAATAAAAAATATAAAACAATCATAAATGCTAACTTTTTTTTTAACTTTTTAACAGGAGTTTTAGTACTCCAAAACTTTAGCGAGTATGTAATCGCGTCCCATCACTAACATAATTAAGGAGTTTGTTGAATTTGAAACACTCATATTGGGTTGTGGTGTTAAATAAGCAACTTAATTTGATTTACACAAAAAATCATAATATTTTACTAATCAAACTATGTATATGCCACCTTAATTAATTTTTTGTTGTTGACCAAACTGACACAAAATATTCTTGACTTAGTGGCAACTTTCTTTTCTGTATGCTTACATCTCTGAATTAGCTATGACCAATATGAATAACAAAATGCATGACATATCAACTTAGTCTCTTAGTTAGTATGAATGTACAAACAAAAACTGTACTCTAAATTGTTTTAACAAATTTAATGATTATGCACAATGCACAGAAGAGAAAGGAAACTTTAGGTCAATTAGAACTTCAACTAAAGAGAAAGGAATACAATACTTACCATTCCTTCAAATGCTTTCCGTACAGTAGAGTTGAGATTAACTTCCAATAAAACCGGATCTTTATCCTCCTCAAATTCAACTTTTGTCCATCTGTTGACACTGACAGCACCTGCATAAAAGCTCTCCATATTTTGGCAATCGAATTAGTGAGAATTTGTCTAGTAATGGAAATTTTAAGGCAATGTTTCCATTGCAAAACCTTCCATGCTTTGGTAGATCAGGCAAATCACAGAGCCAAACCCTAAACCACGATCTAGAAGGCTGCAAATTATTTCACCGTTAGGCTTGAATTGGATGACCTTAGTGAGGGTGATTCCACATTTCTTGGTGACTGCTTGTGCTTCAGTTCAAGGGTGTCGGAAGAGTACCCGTATGGATTGTGCGTTGCAGCCACACCTTGTTGATTTGCTTGAAATAGGTCTATGTATGTTTTTATGGCTCAGAGGAACATCTTCCACCAGAGTCTCTTACTTCCAGATGGAAGAACTTGGCTTAAGGAATGCCTTCTCAACATAACTCTATTAGCACTGCTGTGAGTCATCACAGACCTGGGGCTTTCAAGATTAGCAGCCACTTTACCTACCGTAAGTTCCTGTAAATTCTTGAAAGATTGTGACTTTGAATCTGGGAATTGATGAATTGTATTACCAAGGACATCCCTTCTTTTCAGGTTTGAGCATGATCGAGTGAGTTTGGGAGAATCTTAGAAGGCTGCAAATTATTTCACCATCAGGTTTGGATTTGGGCTTGGGCAGAATAAGGCGTTAGGGTTAGAATTTTTTTTATAGTGACTTAATCGTATTTTTAAATTATTAGGGATTTAAATATCTGAAAAATAAAAAATTAAGGATATATTTGTCTTTGTATAAAAAAATTAAATATAATTCGGTTTATATTGTGTAAATTGATTGGAACAAATCGGATCTAATAATTATAATACAGACAATTAGGTTTATTATTTTTGTTATAATGAACCAATTTTATTCTAGTTTATTAAAAAATAACTTATTAACCGATTTAATAAAGATGTCCAATCATATTATGACACGTATACACGTTTTTAAGAAAAGACATTCTTTTTGTGTCTTTCTTGTGAATTTTATACCCCAGCTGTGATATTTTCACATGATAATTCTAAAAGGTGTTCATTTTTGTTGATTTTTAAAAAGACACATACTTCATGTTTATAGTGTAAATTTTTATATGGTCGTCCTTTTTTTCCTGTAAAGAACATATGTTAGGTAGGTGTATGAGAAAAGCTAAAATGTGCAAAACACGATGACTAATAAATACATCAGAGTTTACAAATATAAACATTCTTGTCATTTACTTTCTTGTTCTTTATTGATTTCATTTAATTTCAAGTCATTTACATTCCTTGTTTGCTTATCACTCAAAATTGAACTGACTAACTAGAATAATCAATCAACTATTACCTGCTTAATCCGTTAATCCTCATGGGATCGACCTCACTCATAGTTAGTTTTATTACTTAATACGACCCAATATATTTGTCGGTAGTAATGCGGAATAATTGTTGTTCATCAATTTCTGTTGAGTTTCCGGGAACTTCATTGTCGCTGCATCTTGTTCAGGTCGCTGCTGCCGCTTGAGGTGGCTGCCATGACTACCGCCGAATCGGTTCGGAGACTGCCGTTGTTTCAGTTCAGCCATTCTTTCTCTGTCTTGGTAAGCATTTTTGGTTCGAGAAGCCTGTTGTCACTGTTCTAATAATTTATGATGAGGTGTTGCGACGTTGTCTGTCTTAGGGTTGTGTATCGATGCTTGCATGTCGTGCTCAGAGTTTACGGCTGCTTCGTTTTGTTAGTTAAGTAAATATTTCTATTTTGAGAGCCCATGCGTTAGTGTTCTGTTTTGTGTAATAAAGTATTCGCGATGTTAATGGTTTTAGGAGTTAGAAACCGAGTTTGTATGTGGGGTTTTAGGCTATTTCTGCTTATGAGAAAGTAAGCGGAGCTGAGGTTTATGGTTGCTGTTGGTTTTGGGTCGAGAGAAAAGAGTTCGGTTGATGCGTTTAGGTTATGGTTTCTACGAGTCGAGGTAGGGACGATTTTCTAAACTTAATTTACTATCGAGAATTATTTTAAGTTGATATTAATATGAAAAATATATTTTTATCATTTCGTAAGTCTTATGAATTGAACTGAGTTGCCTTGAATGAATGCAAATGCGAGTTTGAATGGTTTATTGATTAATTGAAAATGTTTAGTTGGGATTTATACTTGGATTAAGGTTATTATGATGATGATTGGGCTGTGGCTATTTCTGATTATTGAGTTAGGAAGTTGGTTTGATTAAATACTATGAAAAATGATTTTTTTTCTTTGGTTTGGGGTTTAATTTGATGTTGAAAATGAATTGGCGTTTGAAATGATTCAAGATATTGGGAATGGGTTTTGTTGATCTATTGAAAAAGATTCTGAGAATTTAAAAGTGATTTGATTGATTGACAGGCATTTGGTTTGGTTTGGTTGGAACCCTTGAAGGATGGCGAAAGTTCGAGTTTTAGGGGAGGTGCTTGATGCCAGGGCATTTGGGCCAGTTTTACTGACCTTTTCTTTACTGTTTTTAAGGTAGTTTCATGCATTTTCTTAGGAAATAAGCTAGTTTTGGGTAGATATTCACTTACATCTTGATTCAAGCAAACATTGTGAATTTTGAATGATTTCATGAGAATTATGCATAAATTGAATGATAAATTGGATGATGCATGATCCCATGATTAAGAGCAAGACTTTGATGCACTTTGTTTGATTGATTTCAGGCCAAAAGAAGAAGAGAAGAGCCACGTTAGTGGCTACGTTAGTTACACTAACGTGGGCACTAACGTGGAAGGAAGGAAAGCCACAACGTTAGTGAGAAAAGTTAGTGGCATTAACTTCGAAGAAAGGAAATGGAGCCAACGTTAGTGACACTTAACATTATCACTAACGTTGGACCAAGCTCATAAGTGGCCAAGTTAGAGTCCACGTTAACCTAGTTAACGTGGCCTCTAACGTTAAGAAGGAAGGGGGGAAGCCAACGTTAGTGACACTCAACATTGTCACTAACGTTGGCCAAAGCACATTAAGCCACGTTAACTCCCACGTTAACCTAGCTCCCACGTTAACCTAGTTAACGTGGAAGCTAACGTGAAGGAACAAAGTGGTCGACAACGTTAGTGACACCCAACATTGTCACTAACGTTGGAAGGAGCCACACATGCCACCATGAGCCACGTTAACTCCCACGTTAACTTAGTTAACGTGGTAGTTAACGTGGTACCTGACAGCCTGACCATGCCTTCTTCAAACACGCATAACTTGAGCCACAAAACTCCAAATGAGGTGATTCTAGTGGTATTGGAAAGTAGGATTCTAGAGTTTTCCAAGCATATATGGCACTACATGATTGACACTAAATTTGAGGGAGAAAACCTGCCCCGAAAGTGCAATGATGAACATGATATCAACCTGTATTAAGGTCAACTGACCTCTTCACCTTCCAAGAGGTGTAACTCGATTTGTAGAGCTCCAAATGATGCGCTTCCAAAAACATTGGAAAGTAGACATCCAGGGCTTTCCAACAATATATAATAGTATGGGATGGACACTAAGTTTGAGCTTCAGAAACTGGCAATAATGAAGCCCTGATCGCTAGCGTTATTGGCAATCAACATTTCCAGTAACGTTGGCATATATGCCAGCGACCATGTCCACTTCAAAGGAGCATAATGTGAGCTACAGAGGTCCAATTGAGGTGATTTGAATTGCATTAGAAAGCTGACATTCAGAGCTTTCCAACGATGTATAATACTCTATAGTGGGTATGAAATTGAAGCACGAACTAAAGGCATCTTTTAAGCCCCAAAAATACCAACTGGTAGCAAGTGTGACGTTAGCCACACCAACTTCAGCACTAACGCCACACTTGTAGCGTTAGTGTGGCTAACGGTAGCACTAACATTAGCACCTGAACCTCAACTTTACTCACTTCTCTCTCAAGTCCACTTCAAAGC